>NC_089806.1:11085789-11138289 GCF_029633855.1 Hoplias malabaricus
TATTCAGGAATGAATTAGCTGTAATTACATTGTTCTTTACACTGTAATAGTGCTGTAATATAGAACGCTACCCAAGAGTCAAACAATTAACATTCATTCATTATCTGTAACCCTTATCCAGTTCAGGGTCGCGGTGGGTCCAGAGCCTACCTGGAATCATTGGGCGCAAGGCGGGAATACACCCTGGAGGGGGTGCCAGTCCTTCACAGGGCAACACACACACTCACACACTCACACCTACAGACACTTTTGAGTCGCCAATCCACCTACCAACATGTGCTTCTGGACTGTGGGAGGAAACCGGAGCACCCGGAGGAAACCCACGCGAACACGGGGAGAACACACCACACGCCTCACAGACAGTCACCCGGAGGAAACCCACGCGAACACGGGGAGAACACACCACACGCCTCACAGACAGTCACCCGGAGGAAACCCACGCAGACACAGGGAGAACACACCACACTCCTCACAGACAGTCACCCGGAGGAAACCCACGCAGACACAGGGAGAACACACCACACTCCTCACAGACAGTCACCTGGAGGAAACCCACACAGACACAGGGAGAACACACCACACTCCTCACAGACAGTCACCCAGAGGAAACCGGAGGAAACCCACGCGGACACAGGGAGAACACACCACACTCCTCACAGACAGTCACCTGGAGGAAACCCACACAGACACAGGGAGAACACACCACACTCCTCACAGACAGTCACCCAGAGGAAACCGGAGGAAACCCACGCGGACACATGGAGAACACACCACACTCCTCACAGACAGTCACCCGGAGGAAACCCACGCGAACACGGGGAGAACACACCAACTCCTCACAGACAGTCACCCGGAGTGGGAATCGAACCCACAACCTCCAGGCCCCTGGAATTGTGTGATTGTGACACTACCTGCTGCACCACCGTGCCGCCCTAAACAATTAACATGTTACAGTTATTTATGTGTACGCCATTTTTTGGTTAGAAATAAAAGCAATTAAAGCCTCATCTTTTCTTGCGTACCCATCAGACCCCACCCCCAGTGCACCCTCGAGACCCTTCTGTGGTCACAGAACTACAGTATTATTGTAGCCTTCTTCCTTTGTCTTTAATGATAACGTTTGTATAATATCAGTGAATTTGATTAAATATTTAAGATTAAAAGGAGTGATATGAGCCCCATCCGACTCCACAGAGATGGGTTTGGGTTCACTCTGATGCCTTGGCAGCTCTCTGAAATCCATGCAAACAAGAAGGCCGAGACGCGGACAGATAAACATTTCATCACCTGTTTACGCTTCAGAGTGGCGAGTGCTGAGATGAAAAGCAGGATTTGATTTAGCTGTTTTGCGTTTTACAGTGGGAGACAGTAGCGTGGCGGGTTTTTCTCGTTGTGTTGTTTACCCAGGTTGTGACAGATTATTACTGCAGTGTTGCATAAATCCCCCCATAATTCCCCGCACACACACACCCCTTTAGATTCTGTTTGATGCGTTGGGTTGAGATGGCTCCTGTCAGCTCCGTCACCCCAGGTTTCAGAGCAATAAATCAGAATAAGGCTGTGTGACAGAGCTGCGTGGGGACGGGACTCGGCCGTATCTGCTGCAGGACGCTGGGATAACGTGACCTTTCTCTGCTGCCGTTTCTCAGCGGGAATCATTGGCCGATTACAGAAGCACTGCTGCAATTCTGGCAGAAAAGGTGGTGCTGTGGTTTATAAATATGTAATTTTTGGATATGGATCCGGCACCCAACTCAAGAACCATTTACAAAGCAACATTTTTAACAAGTAAACGTGGTGTTCTTACAGTGTGTGTGGAGCTGTAATAAGAGCTGTCAACTTTAAAGTATCATGAATGTTCTATAAACACATTCATAACATCTTATAATAAAGCTTTATAAACATAACGTGACTTTCCCCTGCTTTCATTTATCAAAGGTGATCTTCGGTGCTGGCCCAAAAGAGGGAGGAGCCTGGGATTTGACTGACGGGCCTCCAAGGTGTGAGGGAACCTATGGCACAGCAGCAGCACAGTACAGGTAAAACTGCACAACACACTTTAAAATAAAGGTCCTCCAGGTCATTTAAATGCTGTAGTTGTTCCATTCAGAAATCTTTACTTTTAAAAGTAAACTTGGAATATGAATGTTTAGCAGAATTAGCCATTAACATTCTCCTCCAAGCGTGTTGAGCTAATGTAACAGTGGTGATTAGTGGTGAACTCGTGTAGCAGACTTAGCCGTTAGCGTTCTCCTCCAAGCGTGCTGAGCTAATGTAACAGTGGTGATTAGTGGTGAGCTGGTGTAGCAGAATTAGCCATTAACATTCTCCTCCAAGCGTGTTGAGCTGATGTAACAGTGGTAATTAGTGGTGAACTCGTGTAGCAGACTTAGCCATTAACATTCTACTCCAAGCATGCTGAGCTGATGTAACAGTGGTTATTAGGGGTGAGCTGGTGTAGCAGACTTAGCCATTAGCGTTCTCCTCCAAGCATGTTGAGCTGATGTAACACTGGTGATTAGTGGTGAACTTGTGTAGCAGACTTAGCCATTAACATTCTACTCCAAGCGTGCTGAGCTGATGTAACAGTGGTTATTAGGGGTGAGCTGGTGTAGCAGACTTAGCCATTAGCGTTCTCCTCCAAGCATGTTGAGCTGATGTAACAGTGGTGATTAGTGGTGAACTTGTGTAACAGACTTAGCTGTTAGCGTTCTCCTCCAAGCGTGCTGAGCTGATGTAACAGTGGTGATTAGTGGTGAACTTGTGTAACAGACTTAGCCGTTAGCGTTCTCCTCCAAGCATGCTGAGCTGATGTAACAGTGGTGATTAGTGGTAAACTTGTGTAGCAGACAGCCGTTAGCGTTCTCCTCCAAGCGTGTTGAGCTGATGTAACAGTGGTGATTAGTGATGAGCTCATGTAGCAGACATAGCCGTTAGCGTTCTCCTCCAAGCATGTTGAGCTGATGTAACAGAATATTAGGGGTGAGCTGGTGTAGCAGACTTGGCCGTTAGTGTTCTGTGCTGATAAGTGCCGTGAGGCTACACTGTCTGTGGATGTGTTCCGTGAATGAGGATAATGGCCGTGTGGATACAGCAGAGGTTGGTATAGCGGAGTGGAAAACGCCCCTGCCTTCCACACAGCAGAGCAGTGAGCGGGTGCTGTGGAATACTAAACCACTGTCCCAGGGTGTGCTGCCGCATCCTGCTGCTGCTTTAAAGTGCACTCCCTCACCTCCACACAAGCCTGAGGTCACTTCTGCTCAGCTCCTCAAGGATTTTTAGGGGATTTTCTCAGAGCCAGAGCGAAGTAAATCAGATCAGTGGACACCTGCTGATCCACAGGCCAGCGGGGGTCGGGAAGGTGGGGGCCGGACGGTAAATGGAAGAAACTGCTCTTGATCACTTGAGAATTAGGGGTCTGATATCAACTGGAAATTAGCACAGCTTGCCATAGATTAAGGCTCTGTATTATTGTGTTTTTCCCCACTTGCCATTATTCTATGCTCATTGAAGGTTGAGATGGTTAGCTGTGCAATGTTTCGTTCTAAACAGACTTGCAGACTCTGAATTTTTAACAGTGCTGGCGAATGAACCCAGACGTCCTCCTCTTAACAGCCCTCACAGTGTGACTGCCCACTGTTCTCTGTCATTCTCACCATCAGCTCTTCAGACTCATGAGTGTCACTGTTGGTGAGCAGTGTAAAGACATGGTGGAGACGCCTGGTTCCATTCCGCACTACTGTAACGAGTCCTGTTATTGAATATCAGTCAGGGACATGTGACAGTTCGGTCATTAGACCAGCGCAGCCTTCACAGAATAGGAGTCTGTCACTGCAGCACGCTGGAACACACTCCTGATTAACACCCTGCATTTCAGAAGAAGAGGAGTCTCCAAACGTTTAGCCCGAGTGCCCGGTCCCTCCACTTCACTCCTCATGAGAATGAGCTGAGATCACCACGGCTGGACTTGACTTTGCATAATGACTGTGGAAAACACGAAAAAGGGAAAGTTTATGAATACAGAAACTTTTAACAATCACTTTAGGCACTTTTATTCTGACGGCCTGTGACAGGCCAACTCAGTCCAGGCTTTTAATTTGACGGCTGTTACTGAGCTCAGCAGATAGAACAGACAGAGCTCTCTCTCTCTCTCTCTCTCTCTCTCTCTCTCTCTCTCTGTGTGTGTGTGTGTGTATACGTGTGTGTATGTATATATATATATATATGTATAATGTGTGTGTGTGTGTGTGTGTGTGTGTGAGAGAGAGAGAGAGAGAGAGAGAAAGAGTAAATGTAGATGTGGGTGTAATGGAGCAAAATAACTTCTTTTAGAGTTAAAAAGCTCTGTAATTACCATCTGAAATCTCTCCGTCCATTTATTATGAAGAGAACACTTAATAAAACATCAAGCGCACAAAGAACACTCACTCCACACTATTTTCACATTCACTACAACACGAGACCCCCATAACACAGCCCTGTATTCAATACACACTGAATAGGAATGTACTGAATACACTGCAGCCTCTTTACAGAGAAGACCGGGGGGGTCTGAGGGGAAGTGAGGGAGGGAGGGGACGAGAGACAGATATATATAGAGAGAGAGAGATGGAGAGAGAGAGAGAGAGAGAGAGAGAGAAGAGGAAGAGAGATATTGAGGGAGAGTAGCGGAAAGAAAAATTGAGGGGTAGAAAAAATGAGTGTGTGAGAGAGAGAGAGAGAGAGAGAGAATGAAAGTGTGATAGAAGGCAGAGAGAGGTGAGAGAAAAGAGAGTAGAAAGAGAGAGACAGATGAAGAGAGAGGGGGGGGTATGGGGGAAGGTGGAGGAACAGAAAGAGAAAGAGAGAGGAAGTAGGTAAAAGGCACCAAATCCGATCCCTCCAGAAAATGTCATCAGCAGGAAGCGGAACACAGTTCCATTAAAGCCTGGCGTTCCCGTCTGTAAAAGAGTGGCTGATCGATTGGGATTTAGAGGAGGAGCGTTTAGCTTAATGCAGAGCAAATCACATACAAAGATAGAAATGGATCACTCTGTTCTCCAGCAGGTATGACGTGGGCGGTGGATTATTCTCAGAGCTGCAGCGACACTGACGTGGTGCTGGTGTTTTAGTGTGTGTTGTGCTGGTACGAGTGGATCAGACACAGCAGTGCTACTAGAGCCTCCACAGGTGCTAACAACACTGATATTAATCGTATTAATGATATCACTGACAGACAGGGAATTTAATATCACGATTATTCTGTCCAAAATGATCACGGTTAGCCGGATTATTACGATCCACATATAATTTCAGTTTTAAATAGAATCCAAATGAAATCAGCAACACTAGGTAATCATTTAAATAAAGGTTGAACAAAAATAAACCGAAATGAACCTTTCTGGCCTTATGTAAAGAGAGGTTTTTTTCTTCTAGGTTTGTTTAATAAGTAATCAGTAATCATATATTTAGGGCGGCACGGTGGTGCAGCAGGTAGGTGTCGCAGTCACACAGCTCCAGGGGTTTGGAGGTTGTGGGTTCGAATCCTGCTCCGGGTGACTGTCTGTGAGGAGTGTGGTGTGTTCTCCCTGTGTCTGCGTAGGTTTCCTCCGGGTGACTGTCTGTGAGGAGTGTGGTGTGTTCTCCCTGTGTCTGCGTGGGTTTCCTCTGGGTGACTCTGTGAGAAGTGTGGTGTGTTCTCCCTGTGTCTGCGTGGGTTTCCTCCGGGTGACTGTCTGTGAGGAGTGTGGTGTGTTCTCCCTGTGTCTGCATGGGTTTCCTCCGGGTGACTCTCTGTGAGAAGTGTGGTGTGTTCTCCCTGTGTCTGCGTGGGTTTCCTCTGGGTGACTGTCTGTGAGGAGTGTGGTGTGTTCTCCCTGTGTCTGCGTGGGTTTCCTCTGGGTGACTGTCTGTGAGGAGTTGGTGTGTTCTCCCTGTGTCTGTGTGGGTTTCCTCTGGGTGACTGTCTGTGAGGAGTGTGGTGTGTTCTCCCTGTGTCTGCATGGGTTTCCTCCGGGTGACTCTCTGTGAGGAGTGTGGTGTGTTCTCCCTGTGTCTGCGTGGGTTTCCTCAGGGTGACTGTCTGTGAGGAGTGTGGTGTGTTCTCCCTGTGTCTGTGTGGGTTTCCTCTGGGTGACTGTCTGTGAGGAGTGTGGTGTGTTCTCCCTGTGTCTGTGTGGGTTTCTTCCAGCTGACTCTCTGTGAGGAGTGTGGTGTGTTCTCCCTGTGTCTGTGTGGGTTTCCTCTGGGTGACTGTCTGTGAGGAGTGTGGTGTGTTCTCCCTGTGTCTGCGTGGGTTTCCTCCGGGTGACTGTCTGTGAGGAGTTGGTGTGTTCTCCCTGTGTCTGTGTGGGTTTCCTCTGGGTGACTGTCTGTGAGGAGTGTGGTGTGTTCTCCCTGTGTCTGCGTGGGTTTCCTCTGGGTGACTGTCTGTGAGGAGTGTGGTGTGTTCTCCCTGTGTCTGTGTGGGTTTCTTCCAGCTGACTGTCTGTGAGGAGTGTGGTGTGTTCTCTCTGTGTCTGCGCGGGTTTCCTCCGGGTGCTCCGGCTTCCTCCAACAGTCCAAAAACACACGTTGGTAGGTGGATTGGAAACTCAAAAGTGTCCGTAGGTGTGACTGTGTGAGTGAATGTGTGTATGTGTGTTGCCCTGTTAAGGACTGGTGCCCCCTCCAGGGTGTGTTCCCGCCTTGCACCCAATGATTCCAGGTAGGCTCTGGACCCACCGCGAAGGGTTACAGATAAAGGTGGATAAGGAATGAAATGAAGTGACTAAACCAATACATTTCTACAGTTGTGCATGTGTTTACAAAAGAAACAACTTCAGTAGCCCATCAGCTGACTCCTCAGTCTCCAGGAACTCCGGTGTGGTCCCAATATCTCCTCCTCGTCTTGATTTCACTGAAACCAGGAAGGAGAGGTGAGATTGGGCACTGCGCCGTGGCTCTGTCACTGTGCCATGTTTCCCTGTGGACACTGGGAGACTGTTCCTAACCGTGGTGGTGGTGGTGGTGGTAATTTACACTGAAACTATCTCTAACCGTCAGGGATTGTACCGTGGTGTACCCTTGAACCCTAGAACTGTCGCATGTCTGATTACTGATATTATTGGTCGGTCAGTGGATCAGTCCTCACATTATGATTGGTGTTCATATTTCTCTATCCTAAATATCGCCATCTTTCTCTCTATAATCTCTAACCCCTGCTGCAGTCGGAGACAGGTTTCTCAGATGAATGCAGGCAGTTGGCGGCTTGTTTTTTTTTTTTCTGTTCTTCGCTGGCGGTGACTGTCCTGTATTTTCCTCGGGGTGAAAGCACATTTTCCAGCTCATTTTTCCAGCCTGCGACTCCCTCCTCCAGGAATTCCCTCCTTCATTAACTTCCACCACACGTCTGAGCTCCGGCGTGCTGGAAGTTTCTGAGGAGAGGGGGCTGAATTAATTGTTTGGAGAGGTTTTTATGTCGGGGAGGGGGCTTAATTGGGACTTGAGGATGAACAGAAGCATGGTCTCTCCTGAAGAATTATTTATTAGGCCGGATGTAAGCGATGTGGTAATTTGAGGTGCGAGGGGGGCTGGGGGGAGGTGGGATTACTCTGGCCCCTTGTGCCGGTGAGAGCTTGGATGATAATAGAGGACCTATTCTCCCAGAGTCCTCTCCGAGCTGCTGTTCATTAAGCTGCTCGTCAGTATGCGAGTGCGTGCACGTCTCTGATAGCTCCGCTTCACTCTCCACCCAGCGCCGCCTTTGTGCTGCAGGCTCCTCCAGTCAGGGCTCCAGTCAGGTCGTGTGGGGGTGTGGACACGGACCAGCGCCTGACCTACTTTTAGATATGGGCCAGAGAAATCTCTCCAGGCTATCGCTTCACAAAATCCACACGCGGAACCCTGCCAGGGTCATGTATTTCATCTTCTGTTTAGTCTTTTACACAGATGCCTCACCAGCTAAACCTAGCATCCGGTGCTTCATCCTGCTTTTCTTCCCTGAAGAGCTTCAGGCCCACATTCAGTGATGATTGAGGCCTGGGCTGTGTCCATGGTTCTGAAAAACACCAGCAGTCCAACCACTGTCATTTCTCCACCCATAATCCAGTGAGTCACTGACACAATGGCACTTAGTGTCATTTCTTCTGACTACACTGCTGTTAATGGGAAATCACCGGACAGCTCAACGTGTCGGAGGAGAGCACTGAAAGCCCAGGTCAGCACCATGCCATGTCAGTTATGCCCTCTTAAGACTTCAGCTCCCAGGACTTTTCAGTTTTGTTACAGCCTACATTTGGAAGAACTCTTCTTGTTGTTGAATGGCTTCATAGAAAGTGATTGACAGAGAACATCTAGTGTCTGATTGGCTGCAGTCAAAAATGACTGACGTGTACCTCACACACTGCCCAGTAAACATTTAGCCGTTGATTCAACGTTGAAATAACGTAAAGACTGCCGTCTAATCAACGTTCTCTTAAGGTTGAAAATGAAAGTTGAAAAGACGTCCAAACACAGACATTGAAAAGACGACTATTAGACATATTTTGGACGTCCATTGACGTTATTAATTGGTCCCGAAATAAAGTACTTGTATAAAATGCATTTTGGACGTCCACTGATGTTATCGATTGGTCACCACTTAACTAAATTATTAAGATGGATTTTGGACATCAATTGACGTTTAAAATATGTCCTTGACGGACAGACTACTTTTAGACCTATTTTTAACGTCCAGGGACGTTCCTTGTTTACTGGGTGGCCCCTGGGTGGATTTTTTACTACATCTTTTGTACTCAGCAGCGGTCCTTCAAACTGTGTGAAAATTTCATGATGAATGGACCAATAGTAATGCTCCAAAATGACTTGGAATAAAATCTTTTTACACTGACTTTCATTGAAAGTTAGGAAGTATTTGTTTCCTTCTCCTGTAAAGTTGCTATTTTGGAGATATATGTTTTCTTTGGACATCAGCAATAAATAATCACACGCACTGTCATCCAGCTCAGAGTTTAAAACAATGGACCAGGGGCTCATCCATTTTAATATAGGTCTAAAAGTGAAGATAAATTGATTGAAGGGTTCTTTCAGCAGAGGAAGCCACATACACACGTTTTCTCAGTCACTTTTGTAAACTAATCCACACTAAAGAGTGGAAAAGTCTCGAGCCTCAGTGCTACTCAGTGGTACATTGCCATGGAGTGTCATGGAGACAGTGCCGCGTGACACTAAGAACTGGCGCACGTGTCTTTGGCTGTGGGTTATTGATGTGTGTGAATGTTAAATAATTTAAGCACATTCTGAATGGGATTTCCAGGTGTATTTTTTTCATTCTGTTTTATTCAGAACCGCACCATGACTGTATTCTGTTCTTCTCTGAATAACAACCCAGAGCCTAAAGTGTGGCCCTTCCAGTGTTAGGACCACAGGGACCCTCAGTAGTCTCGGAGCGGAGCAGTTTAGCGAGGGAACTGTTTTATATTCCTGTCCGTGACGGTGTGTTCATGTGAATGTGAAGCTCTGCCTGATCTTTCTCCTGCTGTTTCTCGGGGAGTTTTCCTGAGGCGCTCCGCAGTAGGGAGTGTGTTTTTAAGCCTTTGTTTGTGCTCCAAATACGGCTGGATGAATCCAGGCTGAGGTATATCTCCCGCTGAAGCCGTATGGGAGCCGTACATGAGTTGTTTTTCCTCCTCAACTTCTCGCCGAGTTCGTTTCCACTGTGCACACGCTCAAAGGCCCTAATTTTGCCATCCTTCTGCTCACAAAGAGGGGCTGCTTTTCATCCAGAAGGGATTAGTGAGTTGTTGCCCTGAGCAGTGTGTGTGGGTTTTTCGGGGGGTGTTTTTTTTCTTCTTTTTTGTCCTCCTCTCACCCCAAAGTTCTCTGTTCTCTCTGTTTAACTGTAGTGGAGCTCCAACAGACTGAGGCAGGGGGCAGCAGTACCTGAGTGTGTCCAGTCAGCAGAGAGAACACTCAGGGATTAGTTTAAAATAGAAACTCAACACTAAATGTTACTGGAGGGGCTACATTACATGGCCAAACCTTTCTAGACCATTTAGCTGCTTTAAACAGTGGAGCTGTGTTCTCTGGAGTGTGTGAGCTCCATCCAATACGTTTAGGACATGTTGGAGTGGTGTTTGTGATCCAGAACGTACCGACCAGTGCCATCAAATTCTCACAGGAAGACTCCAGCACCCAGTTTAACGCCTGCTCTGAAGAGTACAGGCTGTTATTGCAGGTAGGCCTTGCTCACCCACATTTAGGAGCCTGAAGATTCTCCAGAAGGGGGCACTATAAACACTTTTGTTTTGGTGCATCAACACGGGGTGCTGTTTGAATATAGGCCAAATATAAACACTATGTGATTTCAGTTATTAATAACTGAGGTTTGAAATATTAATGTTGATCATCGTCACATCAGTGCCTCTCCTGCCTTTCAGGAACTGTCCCATGTTTCCAAACATATACTGCCATGCTCAGAAAGATTACACCTGATTACAGAGAGAAAAATACACCTCTGTGCTTTACACTGACCAGAGAGAGAGAGAGAGAGAGAGAGAGAGAGAAAGTGAGAGAACAAAGTGAGAGAGGTGAGAGGGTGGGAAAAGGAAAGTAAGAAAAAGGAAGTGATTTGCTGAGACACATGTTAAGGTGTAAAACTGTTCTGCTCTGCTATTGGCTGCTGAAAGTATGTGGTCATAATAAGGTGCCTGCCATTGATGGACTTGAATGAGGGACTCATATTAGAATAAAGTACAAAAGTGTTTATGTAATGTGCTGGTTTACATAATGCATACTGAATAATTCATAGCGGATACTGGATAATTTATAATCATTAATGAATAAATCACAGTGGATACTGAATAATTCATAGTAGGCACTGAATAGTTTATAGTGACACAGAAAAATACATTTTGTACACTTCATAATTAATGGTGGACACTTAATAATTCCTGATAGATAATTCAGAGTAGATATTGAATAATGGACACTGAATGATTTGTAGTAGATGCTGAATAATTTATAATAGACACTGAATAATAAATAATGGACGCTGAATAATTTATAGTGGAAACTGAATAATTCATAGTGGACACTGAATGATTTATAGTAGACACTGAGTAATTCATAGTAGAAATTGTATAATTCATAATAGACACTGAATGATTTGTAGTAGATGTTGAATAATTCATAGTGGACACTGAATAATTTGTAGTAGATACTGTATAATTCATAATAGACACTGAATACATAATAATGGACACTGAATGATTTATAGTGGACACTGAATAATTCATAATAGACACTGAATAATAAAAATTGGACACTGAATAATTCATAGTAGATATTGAATAATTCATAGTGGACACTGAATGATTTGTAGTAGATACTGTATAATTCATAATAGACACTGAATACATAATAATGGACACTGAATGATTTATAGTGGACACTGAATAATTCATAATAGACACTGAATAATAAAAATTGGACACTGAATAATTCATAGTAGATATTGAATAATTCATAGTGGACACTGAATGATTTGTAGTAGATACTGAATAATTCATAATAGACACTGAATAATAAAAATTGGACACTGAATAATTCATAGTAGATATTGAATAATTCATAGTGGACACTGAATAAATAATAATGGACATTGAATTATTTGTAATATATACTGTATAATTTATAATAGACACTGAATAAATAATAATGGACACTGAATGATTTATAGTGGACACTGAATAATTCATAATAGACACTGAATATTAAAAATTGGACACTGAATAATTCATAGTAGATATTGAATAATTCATAGTGGACACTGAATGATTTGTAGTAGATACTGAATAATTCATAATAGACACTGAATAATAAAAATTGGACACTGAATAATTCATAGTAGATATTGAATAATTCATAGTGGACACTGAATAAATAATAATGGACATTGAATTATTTGTAATATATACTGTATAATTTATAATAGACACTGAATAAATAATAATGGACACTGAATGATTTATAGTGGACACTGAATAATTCATAATAGACACTGAATATTAAAAATTGGACACTGAATAATTCATAGTAGATATTGAATAATTCATAGTGGACATTGAATGATTTGTAGTAGATCCTGAATAATTTATAGTGGACACTGAATAAATATTTGTGGACAGTGAATAATTCCTGATGATGAACGACTCATTGTGGACACTGAATACACTGTAGCTGTTTCAGAGTAAAATTTCTTTCTGAAAACTCTGAAACACAGTCTCTCGTACTGAGCTCCTGAACAGAAGGCATCCATAAATTGATGCGTCATATTGGGAGGGCCATTAGGACCATTCTGAGGGCCTGTGACCGACAGGGGCCCTACAGTCAGGTAGTGTTGGGTCCCAGAGAAGCACCAAATACAAGCTGTGAGACATGCACCACAAACCCACCGCCTCCCTCCAACAATAATCAGACAGTGGGCTTATCGCAGGTTGAGTATCTATATTCCTAAACCACGTACACAGCAGAAAATGGCGCAGCAGAAAAGCTAATTATAGTCTTTAATTCGGAGACTTGGACGAGCGAAGCAGAGCCGGCCGTCCTGCCATTAGCTCCAGGCAGAAACTCCAGCGCTCTGAATCACAGTGTCCAAACGGCCCCTGGCAGGTCCAGCTCGGGCTATTATCAAACACATCATTAAAATCATCATCTGTTATGAGAGTGTGACTGTAATAACCCACCGATTCAGCTCAGACTGCTCTTAACCCTTCCGTAGCCACCACCGGCAGTGCCGAAATCACACCGCAATTTGATCTGAATGGTTTCTGACTCGTAGTCCATTGAAAAATCAAAGAACAGTGTGTGGACAGAGCAGACTCTAAACTTTCAGTCCACACCACATCTATTAACACAGTTTGTATAACCTCCATGAAAGTATGAAATAAAACGGGAGCTGCCTGCTGCAGTGGTCACACAGGGGCTCTTTATCATCCGGGAGAGATAGTGTTCAAGACAAATTCAGGCTCAAAACAGCAAGATCTGTTAACTCTCATCTGTGATTTATTCTCCCAGAGTTCTCACTCCTCTCTCATGACCTCACATTCCTCAGCTCCTGAGCTTTTGACAAACGACCCTTCCTGGACTGAAGGTGGACTTTGTGTTGACTCTGCACACCCCAGTACAGTTATTTCAGGACACATTCATATTCATTCTTTCATTCATTCATTCATCTTCTGTAACAGCTTCATCATGTTCAGGGTGGCACTGGCTTCAGAGCCTACCCAGAATCACTGGGCTCAAGGCAGGAACACACCCTGGACAGGGCCAGCAGAGGGCTTCACACACTCACACCTAGGACACTTTAACAAGACCTATCCGCTTAAGTTCTGCTTCTAAAGGAGACACTGGTGTTGACTTGTTCCCTTGACACTGTGAGGGCTCATTTGACACACTTCAGTTCATAGAGGAATGGAACAGTGTCAGAGGTGAGCCACTGAAGGGAAGTGTCAAGGCCAAGTAGGTGGCCACAAAGTAAAACCAGAAGTGAAACACAGGGTTTGTGGTCAATATCACAGGTCCCATAGCAACACCATAGCAACCAACACCTATAGCAAAGCTACAACTTAGCACCCAGCACCTACACCATAAAAATACCTTAGTAACCACTTAGCAACCAACACCTATACTATAGCAACAACTCACCAACCAGCACCTACGCCTTTAAAAATACTTTAGTAACCACCTAGCAACACTTTAACAAACACTTAGCAACCAACACCTATTCCATAGCTACAACTTACCAACCAACACCTATACCATTAAAAATACTTTAGTAACCACCTAACAACACTTTAATGAACACTTAGCAACCAACACCTATTCCATAGCAACAACTCACCAACCAGCACCTATGCCATTAACAATACTTTAGTAACCATCTAGCAACACTTTAACGAACACTTAGCAACCAACACCTATTCCATAGCTACAACTCACCAACCAGAACCTACGTCATTAGAAATACTTTAGTAACCATTTAGCAACACTTTAAAAAAAACCCTAGCAACACCTTAACAACCAACACCTATACCATAGCAACACTTTGTGAAGAGTGGAATCTATTGCCGCTGAGCTGCAAAAACACTCACCGGCAGAAACTGCACCACAGATCTAGAGTGTGCTGTGAGTCTATCCTCAGAGCTGGTGTGTGCTTGTGCGTGTGTGTGTGTGCGTTTGTGTGTGTGTGTGTGTGTGTGTGTGTGTGTGTGTGTGTGTGAGAGAGGAAAACTTGCAGAAGTGTTGTCTTTGAGTGACCTTCAGCAGTTTGAGTGCTTTAGGAGTCGATAGGCGCTATGATATTACACCAGAAGCAGGCAAAAGTCCCCAATCTCCGCCGGCCGAATGAAAAGATGTTGTGTAATGCTTATCAGACCAGGAAAAATAAGCATGGCTCCTGCATTTAGATCATCTCCTGAAAGGCTGGAGCAGGCGTGGGTAAGATCGGCCTTTTATCAGCCTCTTAAGCCCAGACCTACTCCCCCCACAAATGTGTGATGAGCGCAGTTTAAAAAGCATGCCCCTGCCACCAGCAGCGCTTCAGACAGAGAGAGAGAGAGAGAGAGAGAGTGAGAGATTAAAGGGAGGATCTCGGCGACGCGAGGGGAGTCTATTCTCAGATTGTCCTCCGAGAGTTAGAGTGGAATGTGAGAGGACGCTCGTTCAAGGCTGCTGATGCTTTCTGTCACTGCCTGACAGGGTTTTATTACAACTCCACAGCTGTACAGTGGAAGAAAATACTCCGTCCGGCAGAAGATTCCCAGTCATTCACTTTATCGGTTCACACTCGTCTGCCGCACTGGAAGAGACATGTTATTGAGGAAACAAATATTAGCAATGTGCACATTATTCTGAGGGTCTGGAGACCACCAGCACACACACTGTAAAACACCGTGGACTCCCTTTTCAAAGCTGACTCTAAAATTGTGCACAAATATAACAGAATGGACCTCGATAGTTAAAGGAACAGTAGCTGAAACCCGTCGTTATGAAGAGGGCTGTTTAGACAGGGGGAGGATGCCTTGTGGTATTTTGACAAAAACATGTCACAGATGTTTCATTAAGACCCCGGAACTGTGTTCACTTGTGGGAAAGGAGATATAGTACATCCCCTTTTGAGGATTTTGAGGATTATGTAGAGGACAGTAATAGCAGCGTTCATTTATTTTACTTTGTACGCATCTCAGAACAATCTTCAGGCTCAGACCCGATCTCTCCCTTCGTCTTACATCCCGGTTTATCCCGACACACTCCTCATAATGATGTAGTTCAGCTCTGCAGCTGTTCATCTCTAAGCAGCAGTGATGTTGAGGTCTGGGCTCAGGGGCGGTGAGAAACCCCAGCTCCACATCCTTTCACACCCGGTTGGGTGCTGTTTTCTCACAGTGGAAGGATGGACACAACAGATCAAAAGCAAGAGTGCAGCCTTACTTTCTCCTCCTGGATTTTTTCTAAAAGATAAAAGGCGAAAGCTGGAAGTGCTGACAGCTGTGGTGCTCCCCGTTTCTCTAAGACATACATGTTGATGTTGTGCTGCAGTGCAGACCTCAGTCTGGCGGGGTAAAGTGAGGAGTGTGTGGATGGGGTTAACCCAGCTCCGCTGTGCATCCACCCACGAATGGCCTTATTTATACATGCATTTATATGTGTCTATTTTATCTTGAGCTGTGTGTTTGCCTATGGATGTGTGTGTGTGTGTGTGTGTGTCTGTGGTATTCTTACAGTTGTGTGCAGCCCCCGATCAAAGGGCTTTTGAATGTTTTGTTGGTTTTCTGAGTGAGAATATGTTCAACTCAAATAGAAAAGTGCAGGAGTTTCAGGAGTCCACCGGCAGAACAGCCGTGTCCTCTGTGTCCTCTCTGTGTGAGTGTGTGATGCCCTGTGATGGACTGGTGCTCAGTCTAGTGTGTGTTCCTGCCTTTAGCAGTAATTTAGCATCATCCCTTCTTTCTCACCATGGCCATTATATGTGAAAGTTGCGTATGGTCACTTAGTAACACTTAGTAACCTACACCTATTCCATAGCTACAACTCACCATCCACCATCTATGCCATTAAAAATACTTTAGTAAACACCTAGCAACACTTTAACGAACACTTAGCAACCAATACCTATTCCATAGCTACAACTCACCAACCAGCACCTACGCCATTAATAATACTTTAGTAACCACCTAGCAACACTTTAACGAACACTTAGCAACCAACACCTATTCCATAGTTACAACTCACCATCCACCATCTACTTCATTAAAAATACTTTAGTAACCACCTAGCAACACTTTAACGAACACTTAGCAACCAATACCTATTCCATAGCTACAACTCACCAACCAGCACCTACACCATTAAAAATACTTTAGTAACCACCTAGCAACACTTTAACGAACACTTAGCAACCTACATCTATTCCATAGCTACAACTCACTAACCAGCACCTACGCTATTAACAATACTTTAGTAACCACCTAGCAACACTTTAACGAACACCTAGCAACCAGCACCTATTCCATAGTTACAACTCACCATCCACCATCTACTCCATTAAAAATACTTTAGTAACCACCTAGCAACACTTTAACGAACACCTAGCAACCAGCACCTATTCCATAGCTACAACTCACCAACCAGCACCTACGCCATTAAAAATACTTTAGTAACCACCTAGCAACACTTTAACGAACACTTAGCAACCTACATCTATTCCATAGCTACAACTCACCAACCAGCACCTACGCTATTAACAATACTTTAGTAACCACCTAGCAACACTTTAACGAACACTTAGCAACCTACATCTATTCCATAGCTACAACTCACTAACCAGCACCTACGCTATTAACAATACTTTAGTAACCACCTAGCAACACTTTAACGAACACCTAGCAACCAACACCTATTCCATAGTTACAACTCACCATCCACCATCTACTCCATTAAAAATACTTTAGTAACCACCTAGCAACACTTTAACGAACACTTAGCAACCAACACCTATTCCATAGCTACAACTCACCAACCAGCACCTACACCATTAAAAATACTTTAGTAACCACCTAGCAACACTTTAACGAACACCTAGCAACCAGCACCTATTCCATTGCCATTTTACGTGAAAGTTGCGTATGGTCAGCTCTGATCGTCAAACGAGCACATGCAGCTGCCATTTTGGTAGTCATCAGTTTCATCCCTGGTGTATCTCTACGATCCAATTCGGCCCTGTGTGAAAAAGTGTTTGCCCCTAAACCTAATAACTGTGTGGGCCACCCTTAGCAGCAACGACTGCAATCAAGCGTTTGCGGAAGCTTACAATGAGTCTTTCACAGCACTGCGGAGGAATTTTGGCTCACTCTTCTTTACAGGATTGTTGTAATTCACACTGGAGGGTTTTTGAGCATGAACTGCCTTTTTAAAGTCTTGCCACAGCATCTCAATAGGGGTCAGGTCAGGACTTGGACCAGGCCGCTCCACAATCTTCACTTTGTTTGTCTTCAGCCGGTCAGAGGTGGACTTGCGGGTGTGTTTTGGATCATTGTCCTGCTGCAGAACCCAAGTTTCGGCTTGAGGTCACGAACAGATGGCAGGACATTCTCCTTCAGGATTTTTTGGTAGACAGCGGAATTCATGTTTCCATTTATCACAGTCTTCCAGGTCCTGAAGCAGCAAAACAGCCCCAGACCATCACACTACCACCACCATGTTTTACTGTAGGTGTGGTGTTCTTTTTCTGAAATGCGGTGTTATATTGACGCCAGGTGTAATGGGATACACACACCTTCTGAAAGGTTCAACTTTTGTCTCGTCAGTCCACAGAGTATTTTCACAAAAGTCCTGGGGATCATTGAGATGTCTTCTGACAAAATTGAGATGAGCCTTAATGTTGTTTTTGCTCAGCAGTGGTTTTCGTCTTGGCACTTTCTGCCCAGTCTCTTTCATGTGGTGGAGTCATGAACTCTGACCTTAACTGAGGCAAGTGAGGTCTGCAGTTCTTTGGATGTTGTTGTGGGGTCTTTTGTGATCTCTTGGATGAGCCGTCGCTGGGCTCTTGGGGTAGTGTTGGTCAGCCGGTCGCTCCTGGGAAGGTTCACCACTGTTCCATGTTTTCACCGTTTGTGGATAATGGCTTTATAACCTTTTCCACACTGATAGATCCCAATTACTTCCTTTCTCATTTGTTCCTGAATTTCTTTGGATCTTGGCTTGATGTGTAGCTTTTGAGGATCTTATGATGTACTTTGCTTTGTCAGGCAGGTCCTGTTTAAGTGATTTCTTGATTGGGGGGGGGGACTTCACACCTCTGTACTATAACCATGACAACCTGTGCACACAGTGCTCCAGTACTGAAGAGGGTGTAGTTGTTGTTTACATGCTCACTGATATAAACACACCACCTCCTTGTTCTGTTTAAAGATATATTACACTGTTTTTATTTTATAAACTGACATCTCCAAAAATATGTAAAAAACTAACACTCCTCTAATCCACTGCAATAACACACTGTTAAATCTAGCACTTTAGGAAAATAACATAAAGACACCATCACATCATCCCACCATCTAAAACAGTCTTTTTATTTTTCCAGTTATAATTTGGGGGGTTAGTGTTCTCCTTCAAGCATCTCTCTCTCTCTCTCTCTCTGTCTCTCTGTGTGTCTCTCTCTCGCTCTCTCTATCTCTCTCTCTCTCTCGCTCTCTCTGTCTCTCTCCCTCTCTTGCTCTCAGTTTTTGTCTCTTTGTCTCGCTCTCTCTGTCTCTCCCTTGCTCTCTCTGTCTCTTCCTTGCTCTCTCTCTCTCTGTCTATCTCTCTCTCTTGCTCTCTCTGTCTCTGTCTTTCCCTCGCTCTCTCTGTCTCTTCCTCGCTCTCTCTCTCTTGCTTTCAGTTTTTGTGTCTCTGTCTCGCTCTCTCTGTATCTGTCTCTCCCTCGATCTCTCTGTCTCTTCCTCGCTCTCTCTCTCTGTCTCTGTCTCTCGCTTGCTCTCTCTGTCTCTTCCTCGCTCTCTCTCTCTCTCTCTGTCTCTGTCTCTCTCTCTCTCTCTGTCTCTGTCTCTCTCTCTCTCCGTCTCTGTCTCTCTCCCTCTCTTGCTCTCAGTTTTTGTGTCTCTGTCTCGCTCTCTCTGTATCTGTCTCTCCCTTGATCTCTCTGTCTCTTCCTCGCTCTCTCTCTCTGTCTCTGTCTCTCGCTCGCTCTCTCTGTCTCTTCCTCGCTCTCTCTCTTTCTCTCTCTCTGTCTCTGTCTCTCTCTCTCTCCGTCTCTGTCTCTCTCCCTCTCTTGCTTTCAGTTTTTGTGTCTCTGTCTCGCTCTCTCTGTATCTGTCTCTCCCTCGATCTCTCTGTCTCTTCCTCGCTCTCTCTCTCTGTCTCTGTCTCTCGCTCGCTCTCTCTGTCTCTTCCTCGCTCTCTCTCTCTCTCTCTCTCTCGCTCTCTCTCTCTGTCTCGCTCTCTCTGTCTCTGTCTCTCCCTCGCTCTTTCTGTCTCTTCCTCGCTCTCTCTCTCTGTCTCTCTCTCTCTCTTGCTCTCAGTTTTTGTCTCTGTCTCGCTCTCTCTGTCTCTGTCTCTTCCTCGCTCTCTCTCTCTGTCTCTCTTGCTCTCAGTTTTTGTCTCTCTGTCTCGCTCTCTCTCTCTCTCTCTCTCTCTCTCTCTCTCTCTCTCTCGCTCTCTCTCCTCACACAGGGAAATCAGGCATATGTCAAGATCATTCCATCCGTCTCTCTAGCCTCATTCTCCTGTTTATCAGGGGATTGACCTCTTCTTACAAAACACACACACTTGGTTTGTTCCCCTGCCTCGCGGTGCAGTTCTAGGTGAGATGATACTACCAGGTCATCAGGTGGCAGTGGTTTTGTCCATATACTCTGCACCTCGCTATAGTATTTTCTTATTTTCTGTAATAAACTGAATGAGGATGTTGTAGTAAACGGCTGAAGCCCAGGTGTATGGTGTTGAATGATTTTCTCCACAGAAGCCTCTGAGTTACCTGGTCTCTAAAGGGTGGAGGTATGAATGTGGTATGAATGTAAACCGCTGCAGAAGTCACGTTCTCCCACAACGTCTGCAGCTGAATCACCACCTTTAGATGAGGATGCATTTTTCTGCAAACAGCTGCAGAGCTGTAGTCCAGAAAAAGAATCTCCACTGCAGCTGCCTGTGCGTGCGTGTGTGTGTGTGTGTGTGTGTGTGTGTGTGTGTGTGAACTGTAATCCTGTGTAGATAATTGCACAGACTGTTGCAGACCAAATTGCTGGTGTCACCTCTACATTGGTAATAATGATTCATCTGTAATTAAAGACTATTAACGCTTAAACACAGAAGAAGCTGGAGGGAGTGGTAGAGGGAGGTGTAGGAGAAGTGGAGGGAGGGGTGCAGTGTAGGAGGGATGTGTAGTAGTAATAGAGGTTGGTGAAAGAGGTGTAGGAGAGGTGGAGTGATGGAGGGAGGTGGGGAAAGGTGTGCTGGAGAAGGGTGGAGGTGTGTTGGAGGGAGGTGGAAGGGTGATTGAGGGAGGTGGAGGGGTGTTGGAGAAGGGTGAAAGGGTGATGGAGAGGGAGGTGGAGGGGTGTTAAAAATGTGGAGAGGTGATGAAGATGGGTGGAGGGGTGATAAGGAAGGGTGGAGGAGTGATGAAGAAGGGTGGAGGTGTGATAGGAAGGGGGGAGGGGTGATAAGGAAGGGTGGAGGAGTGATAGAGGAGGGTGAAGGGGTGAAGAAGAAGGGTGGCTGGGTGATGGGGGAGGTGGAGGGGTGATGTAGGGAGGTTACGGGGTGATGGAGGGAGGTGGAGGGGTGTTGGAGAAGACTGGAAGGGTGTAGGAGAAAGGTGGAAAAGTGAAAGGGTGATGGAGGGAGGTGGAGGGGTGTTGGAGAAGGCTGGAAGGGTGAAGGGGTGATGGAGGTGGAGGGGTGATGAGGGAGGTGGAGGGTTAATGAAGAAGGGTAGAAGAGTGATGGAGGGAGGTGGAGGGGTGTTGGAGAAGGCTGGAAGGGTGAAGGGGTGATGGAGGTGGAGGGGTGATGGAGGGAGGTGGAGGGGTGTTGGAGAAGGCTGGAAGGGTGAAGGGGTGATGGAGGTGGAGGGGTGATGAGGGAGGTGGAGGGTTAATGAAGAAGGGTAGAAGAGTGATGGAGGGAAGTGGATGGGTGTTGGAGAAGGCTGGAAGGGTGAAGGGGTGATGAGGGAGGTGGAGGGTTAATGAAGAAGGGTAGAAGAGTGATGGAGGGAGGTGGAGGGGTGTTGGAGAAGGCTGGAAGGGTGAAGGGGTGATGGATATGGAGGGAGGTGGAGGGGTGTTGGAGAAGGCTGGAAGGGTGAAGTGGTGATGGAAGTGAGGGGGTGTCATGGCTGAATAAGCCCGTGCTGAGCTCAGTGTTATTCTACAGTGTCATAGTTGATGAATTGACTCTGTGCTGCTGCAGGTCTCAGATCAGTGACGCAGAGGGAATTAAAGCAGCGCAGCAGCGTCCCACCCTCCACAAACAACTGTCCACTGTGTGTCAGAAGAGTGTGGACACCTGGCCTCGCTCAGGGCCAGTGATAAACATGTGTGTCGTCTGGGTGTGCTCGCGGCAGCGTCTATTATTAAAGTCTAATAAGGATAACTTAGAGAATGTTTATAATAATTCAGAATTCTTCTGCTTTAACAGACAGTCACCTCACAGACGCGCCCTCATACTGGGGGGGTACTGTCAGTAGCGTAGCTGCAGGGGGGTGGAGTTGGTGTGTGTGTGTGTGTGTGTAACAGGGCGGTGATGTGGAAAGCAGCTGGGAGGTTTTACAGCGTGAGAGTGAGAAGTTATGAGGGTCTCTTCTGTTAGGAGCCTCCTCGGGGCCCACTCTGCTCAGTGACATTTCACAGCCTTAACACGTCTCAAAGTTCACCCCCCACCATTCCACCCTGGCACCAGCTAATGTTCTGCAGAGCCCTTTATTTCTTTATTCCCTGGCAGCGCCACAGCACCTGGAGACAATGTCACACACACACACACACACACACACACACACACCTGGAGACAGTGTCTCACACACACAAACACACTGGAGACAGTGTCACTCACACACTCACACCTGGAGACAGTTTAACACATTCACCCAGTCACTCACACACTCACCTGCAGACAGTTTCACACACTCACACCTAGAGACAGTTTCACACACTCACCCAGTCACTCATACAGTCACACCTGGAGACAGTTTCACACACTCACCTGCAGACAGTTTCACACACTCACACCTGGAGACAGTTTCACACACTCACACCTAGAGACAGTTTCACACACTCACCCAGTCACTCACACACTCACCCAGTCACTCATACACTCACACCTGGAGACAGTTTCACACACTCACCCAGTCACTCACACACTCACCTAGAGACAGTTTCACACACTCACCCAGTCACTCACACACTCACCTAGAGACAGTTTCACACACTCACCCAGTCACTCACACACTCACCTAGAGACAGTTTCACACTCTCACCCAGTCACTCATACCTATGGACAGTTTCACACACTCACCCAGTCACTCACACACTCACCTAGAGACAGTTTCACACACTCACCCAGTCACTCACACACTCACCTAGAGACAGTTTCACACACTCACCCAGTCACTCACACACTCACCTACAGACAGTTTCACACACTCACCCAGTCACTCACACACTCACCTACAGACAGTTTCACACACTCACCCAGTCACTCACACTCACACCTGGAGACAGTTTCACACACTCACCCAGTCACTCACACACTCACACCTATGGACAGTTTCACACACTCACCCAGTCACTCATACCTATGGACAGTTTCACACACTCACCCAGTCACTCACACACTCACCCAGTCACTCACACACTCACCTAGAGACAGTTTCACACACTCACCCAGTCACTCACACACTCACCCAGTAACTCATACACTCACACCTGGAGACAGTTTCACACACTCACCCAGTCACTCATACACTCACACCTGGAGACAGTTTCACACACTCACCCAGTCACTCACACACTCACCCAGTCACTCACACACTCACACCTGGAGACAGTTTCACACACTCACCCAGTCACTCACACACTCACCCAGTCACTCATACATTCACACCTGGAGACAGTTTCACACACTCACCCAGTCACTCACACCAATGGACAGTTTCACACACTCACCCAGTCACTCACACACTCACCTAGAGACAGTTTCACACACTCACCCAGTCACTCACACACTCACCTAGAGACAGTTTCACACACTCACCCAGTCACTCA
The DNA here is from genome assembly GCF_029633855.1 of Hoplias malabaricus. Classification (NCBI taxonomy): domain Eukaryota; kingdom Metazoa; phylum Chordata; class Actinopteri; order Characiformes; family Erythrinidae; genus Hoplias; species Hoplias malabaricus. The sequence continues at coordinate 11,109,069 of NC_089806.1, forward strand.
CACACTCACCTAGAGACAGTTTCACACACTCACCCAGTCACTCACACACTCACCTAGAGACAGTTTCACGCACTCACCCAGTCACTCAAATTTTATTTTGCTGTGAGAACAGTAGAATCTTCTATGTTCACATTGATCAGGGGCAGAGAGAACTTTGTTGGACTCGGGTCAGTCGGTGTTGAGCAGAGAATGATCTTGAAGTTTATTTTCAAGTTCATTTCAGCTCCAGACCTCCTTCAGTCTGTTCTCTGCTGCTGACCACAGTCTGAAAGCTTGTGTCTGGATGTAATCACCAGAAGAAACGGAACTAAAGCCCACTGTCGGTTATTGAGACTAACAGCACCTGGGAATCCGTACGATTCTCTGGCTCTTGTTTTCTTGTTCCCTATGTCTCCCTTTATCTTCTGCATGTCTCTACTCGCATTGTTTACAGTGTTCACCACCACTGTCTTCTTAGCACTTTACAACACACTTGATATTCAGCACTGTCCACTTATCCAGGTCCAAGGTAAAGAAACATCAGCTCCTTTTATACCCTCTTTAGTCTGTATCTCTCTCTCTCTCTCTCTCTCTCTCTCTCTCTCTCTCTCTCGCTCTCTCTCTCTCCCCATACTCATAAACCTGTGAAAAAGCCAAAGCCGGAGGTGATGAGGCACACTCAGATCAAGGAGACAAATGTCTCACCTCCAGCTGAACGCTCTAATGAGCCGACGAGGACGTGCGAAGCCCCTCAAACTTTATGCGCACTTATAATGATGATGTCAATTAGCCTCTCTCTGAGCAGTCTCGGAATACACTTCCTCATCCACACAGAACACACAGCAGGTTCACATCTGTACTGAACCATCTGAGCCTGAGACCTAGAACCGTTAGCTGTTTCACACTTACAGAAGGCTGGACCTCATGGTGAACTTCATTCATTATTGTCTGTAAGCACTTATCCAGTTCAGGGCCGTGGTGGGTATGTAGCCCCTCTCAGAATCACTGGAGGCCAGATAGGAACACACCCTGGAGGGGGGCGCCAGTCCTTGGCAGGGCGACACACACTCATAGGGACACTTTTGAGTTGCTAACGACATGTGTTTTATCTTGTTTTTTGGCTCCGACCCACAACCCTAGGACCCTGGAGCTGTGTAATTTTTAGTCTGAGCTAACTTCAGTGAGTTATCTCACCAAATCCAGATCAGAGGAGGGCAGGACCGAGTCATGATCCAGACCCAGAAAATCAAGCCATAACTTCACTGTAACCTCCAGAAGAAATGCTGTCAGTACTAAGACAAATCCAGGTACGATTGATGTTCAGACCAAGACTGAGTCTGAATACAAATACACTCACTGACAATAAATAATGCAAAACTCGGCATTCGGCTCTGTCTCAGGCAGATATGTAAATGATTACAGATATGGTCTGATTAAACACTGGGTCATGCCCCAAGAGCACATGAATGTGCCTCCCCACTGCGTTATAAACAGGCTCAGAGGGTACTTTTGGGGGGTGTACCTTTCAGTGAGGGTGGCACGGTGGTGCAGCAGGTAGTGTTGCAGTCACACAGCTCCAGGGGCCTGGAGGTTGTGGGTTCGACTCCTGCTCCGAGTGACTGTCTGTGAGGAGTGTGGTGTGTTCTCCCCGTGTCTGTGTGGGTTTCCTCCGGGTAACTGTCTGTGAGGAGTGTGGTGTGTTCTCCCCGTGTCTGTGTGGGTTTCCTCCGAGTGACTGTCTGTGAGGAGTTTGGTGTGTTCTCCCTGTGTCTGCGTGGGTTTCCTCCGGGTGACTGTCTGTGAGGAGTGTGGTGTGTTCTCCCTGTGTCCGTGTGGGTTTCCTCCCACAGTCCAAAAACAAACGTTGGTAGGTGGATTGACAACTCAAAAGTGTCCGTAGGTGTGAGTGAATTTGTGTTTGTGTTGCCCTGTGAAGGACTGGCGCCCCCTCCAGGGTGTATTCTAGCCTTGCGCCCAATGATTCCAGGTAGGCTCTGGACCCACCGCGACCCTGAACTGGATAAGTGGTTACAGATAATGAATGAATGAATGAATGACCTCTCAGTGAGAGGTGGTTGACATGTGGGTGACGGTGAGTTTTGAGTTTGAAGGCCTTGTGGTCAGTGCTTTAATCATGTCTTTGCTAAGGAGCAACACACTGCCCCACTGCTGGTGTGATAATCTGGGGAGCCATCACATACGACAGTTGGTCACCCCCTGGTAGTGATATGCAGGACATTAACAGCTCAGCAATGTGTGTTGTTTGTCATGGCAGGGCTTCCAACAGGCACATCTAGGGTTTCCCAGGAATGTCTCCACCATATTGCAGCACTTCCTTGGCCTGCCATCAGGTTCCACCATTTATGGCAACCTAAGAGTGTGCAGGATCTACAGACCCAGCTGCAACTTGTGTGTGTAAATGTGGATGCCATACGGTTTCACTACGCCTCCGTGCCCTACCGTATCTCATCATGTATCCAGGCTAGACACTGGTGGCTCAGCAGGGCACTAGAGCTTCTGTTCAGGCTCCATGGTCCGATCCTGATACTTACAAGTCCACTGTAGGTGCTTTCTCCTTGTGCATCAGTGACCTCCTGCTTGCTCTTTATTTGATCACTTTAAGTAAGTGTTAACCACTGCATTCCAGGAGCATCCCACAAAATCTGATGTTACGGAGATGCACCCCCCGACAGCTGCCGTTGTAACGAGGTCATCAGTTACAACAACTGTCAGTGCTTTTAATGTTGTGGCTGATTGATTGTATTTATTCTATAAACTATATAGATACTGTCATGTTTATAAAATCCACACCTGCTGTGCACACACTAACACACACACACACACACACACACTGGCTGTGTAGTAACACACAGATCAAACATCACTCTAATCCTCTGAGACTGATCAAAATGGAACTGGATCACTGACCATTGGGATGACCCAGAGAACCTGAACACACACACTCACACACACACACACACACACCAGTTTCAGTGCCAAAGCGCGTAAAGGAACATCTGTCACAGAGAGCAGCTCCAAAAACAGCACCATTTTCTTCTTTATTATTGGTTCTTGTTGAAATTGAGTATGAATAATAGCTGTAGCTTCATTAATTTTTCTCTCTCTCACACACACACACACACATCCCACTCTCCATTGCACCACTGAATGTGAAATATTTCAGTTTGATGTCTTGCCAGGTTTCTGCACTGATGTCTTTGCTCTGTCTCTCTCTCTCTCTCTGTGTGTGTGTGTGTGTGTGTGTGTGTTTGTGTGTGTGTGTGTGTGTGTGTGTGCATTGCCCACCTGGAGTGACTTGTGGTATTTCTGCAACGCGTGTCCCTCATTTTATATTCAGTTTTAAAACATAAGCTCTGGTCATATTCCTTGCGTCTGATCCTTAAAGCATTCGTGTATTTACTGTAGTTTGACTATATTTATGAACTATCAAACGCACAAATATAAAAACACGCTCTTTTCATATGATTCCACTAATTGTATCACACTGCATCCAACAACAAAATAGAATAGAAAAGAATAGAATAGAATAGACCGCGACCCTGAAATGGAGAAGCGGAGAAGAAAATGATGATGATGATGAGAATAGAATAGATTTTATTGTTGCTGAAAAAACAATGTTCAAGAACAGTGTTAAAACAGTGAAATGCAGATTTTAGCATCCTCTCTCAGGCAGCAGTACATCCATCCATCCATCTATCCATTTATCATCCATCCATCATCCATCCATCCATCTGTCCATCCGTGCATCCGTTCATTCACCAACCATCCATCCATCTATCATCTATCCATCCATTTTTTGTCTTTGCTCACTCTCTCTCTCTGTCTCTCTACTGCAGGTCCCTTTGTGTGAATCCACTATGGACCGTGTGCTGTGTGGGCTGCTGGTCCTGGTCATGGCCCTGAGGGTGGTTCACACATGTCCTAAGTACTGCGTGTGTCAGAACCTGTCCGAGTCTCTGGGCACTCTGTGTCCGGCGAAGGGTCTTCTGTTCGTCCCTGGGGACATCGACAGACACACGGTGGAGCTGCGGCTCGGAGGGAACTTCATCCTCCGCATCACGCAGCAGGACTTTGCCAACATGACTGACCTGGTGGACCTGACCCTGTCCCGCAACACCATCAGCTACATCCAGCCCTTCTCCTTCAGTGACCTGGAGACGCTCCGGTCACTTCATCTGGACAACAACCGGCTGGTGGAGCTGGGTCCCGATGACTTGCGCGGACTTGTGAACTTGCAGCACCTCATTCTGAACAACAACCAGCTCAGCCGAATCTCCCAGCAAGCCTTGGAGGACCTGGTTGGGGCGCTAGAGGACCTGGATCTGTCCTACAACAACCTCCAGGCTTTACCCTGGAACTCCGTCCGGCAAATGGTCAACCTCCACCAGCTGAGTGTGGACCACAACTTGCTGGATTACATCCCTGAAGGTACCTTTGTGGAACTGGAGAGGTTAGCGCGCTTGGACCTGACCTCGAATCGTCTCCAGAAGCTTCCTCCTGACCCTATATTCGCCCGGGCGCAGGACTCTGCCCTTTTGACCACGCCCTTCGCCCCTCAGCTTTCCCTCAGTGTGGGTGGAAACCCGCTCCACTGCAACTGCGAGCTGCTCTGGTTCCGCCGACTGGAACGCGACGATGACTTGGAAACCTGCGCTTCACCTCCAGGCCTGAAGGGGCGCTACTTCTGGAATGTCAGGGAGGAGGAGTTCGTCTGTGAGCAGCCGCTCATCACGCAGCACACTCACAGGTAGAGAAGTGATTTTATTCATTTAGCTCTGTCCAAATTTTTACAGTGAAATATTTTGTTTTAACAAATTTGAATCATATTTATTATTATAAAATATAGTTTAATTCCTATCACTTTTGATCAGAGCTATATTTTAATTTGTTTTTTTTGTAAGACAAATATTTTATTTGGGCGACACAGTGGCGCAGCAGGTAGTGTATCACAGCTCCAGGGTCCTTTAGGTTGTGGGTTCAAGTCACGCTCCGGGTGACTGTCTGTGAGGAGTTTGGTGTGTTCTCCCTGTGTCTGCGTGGGTTTCCTCCGGGTGACTGTCTGTGAGGAGTTTGGTGTGTTCTCCCTGTGTCTGCGTGGGTTTCCTCCGGGTGACTGTCTGTGAGGAGTTTGGTGTGTTCACCCTGTGTCTGCGTGGGTTTCCTCTGGGTGACTGTCTGTGAGGAGTGTGGTGTGTTCTCCCTGTGTCTGCGTGGGTTTCCTCCGGGTGACTGTCTGTGAGGAGTTTGGTGTGTTCTCCCTGTGTCTGCGTGGGTTTCCTCCGGGTGACTGTCTGTGAGGAGTTTGGTGTGTTCACCCTGTGTCTGCGTGGGTTTCCTCTGGGTGACTGTCTGTGAGGAGTGTGGTGTGTTCTCCCTGTGTCTGTGTGGGTTTCCTCCGGGTGACTGTCTGTGAGGAGTTTGGTGTGTTCACCCTGTGTCTGCGTGGGTTTCCTCTGGGTGACTGTCTGTGAGGAGTGTGGTGTGTTCTCCCTGTGTCTGTGTGGGTTTCCTCCGGGTGACTGTCTGTGAGGAGTTTGATGTGTTCACCCTGTGTCTGCGTGGGTTTCCTCTGGGTGACTGTCTGTGAGGAGTGTGGTGTGTTCTGCCTGTGTCTGTGTGGGCTTCCTCTGGGTGACTGTCTGTGAGGAGTTTGGTGTTTTCTCCCTGTGTCCACATGGGTTTCCTCTGGGTGCTCCGGTTTCCTCCCACAGTCCAAAAAAAAAAACCACACGTTGGTAGGTGGATTGGAGACTCAAGGGTGTGTATGTGTGAGTGTGTGAGTGAATGTGTGTGTCACCCTGTAAAGTACTGGCGCCCCCTCCAGGGTGTGTTCCTGCCTTGTGCCCAGTGATTCCGGGTAGGCTCCGGACCCACCGCGACCCTCAACTGGATTACAACAAACAAAAATGAATGAATTAGTTAATTAATTAAATATTTTATTTGTATAAAGACTTCATATTTCTAGCATATTTATTTATTTTTTGTTTGTTTGTTTGTTTATAACTGGACCAGTATGTTGTTTTTGTTTAAAAATGAACGAAATGTCATGTACTTGAGTTACTGTATGTAATATATTTATTGGACCCTGCAGGTTGCTGGTGCTGGAGGGTCAGACAGCGAGTCTCAGGTGTGAAGCGATAGGTGACCCTGCTCCCATCATCCACTGGGTCGCCCCTGACGACCGGTTGCTAGGCAACTCCTCCCGGACGGTGGTGTACAGAAACGGTACCCTGGAGATCTCCATCACCACATCCAAAGATTACGGCACCTTCACTTGCATCGCTGCCAACGTGGCCGGAGAATCCACGGCCTCAGTGGAGCTGTCAATCATCCAGCTGCCCCACATCAACAACAGCACAGGACAAGCCTCCCAGCCCAAGTCCCGCCTCTCTGACATCACAGGTCTGCCTCTTTTTGATTTTCCCCTGATGTATCTCTGTTTGTAAAGGCACCAGACTAATCAATACAGCATCACTTGCTCATACATACATACCCACACATTCATACATACGTATTTCCTCACACAGTCACTCATACAGATGTATTCGTTCACTCACATACGCATTCATGCAGTCACTTACCTTCACACACTCACACATACTCACTCATTCACTCAGTAATGGTTAGGCATTGCACCACAAGGGGCGCCATTTCCCTCATACTCTCTCACATTTAGGGACTGCTCCCCTAGGAGGTGCTAGAGTGCTTCGTTTCAATGACAGTTTGTTTCCTAAATTAATGTAAACTAATTCATTATCATATTATTGGTATTAATCATGTTTAAAAAGACTGTCTTTACAGGAAATATGCTCTTATCCCAGGCACTTCAAAGACTGGCAAGGCCTCACCCAAGAACCAGCCGGATAAGGCGGTGTCCGTGTCTGAGGTAACGGCCGTCTCGGCCCTGGTGCGGTGGTCCATCAGTAAATCAGCTCCTAAGGTGAAGATGTTCCAGCTCCAGTACAACTGCTCCGACGACGAGGTGCTGATCTACAGGTACGGAGCCCGGGACGAGGAGGAGGACGGGTTCAGATCTGAAAGCAGTCAGAGCAGAGAGGAAATGAGAAAGTGAAGAAGGATGTGCTCGCAAACGTGTCTAAAGACTGGGCCCATGTGGGGGACCCACTTAATGGAACATAAAGGGTTTCATTCAGAGAGCACAAAGCAAGGTGTACCTCTGCAGTAGGAATGAGGAGTGTAGCTGCTGCAGGAGGCACAGGACTAGGTGGATTACCCTGGCTTTAGACACAAATTCAACATCCATCCCAGCTAATGTCTGCCACACACTTGTCGGTTAAAGAGAGAACACGCGAGGTCAGAGCGGTGCGGTGAGAGCTTGGCTTTGTTTCAGTCAGTGATGAATAATGTTGTGTTATGAACGCTTTGTGAATCCTCTCCACGGTTCAGCTGGAGTTTGGGATGAGATAAAAGCAGCTTGACGTTTCCTCGGAGCGCTCAGTAAACAGGGCCGAGACGGGGGGAGCTGCTGGTTCTGATGAGTGATAAGTGCAGATGATTTGATTTGATGAGAGTGCTGGTGTTTTTGTGGTTTTTTTCTTAGTGGTGACGAGGCTTGGTCCCTCTCTCTGTCCACAGCAGAGACAAGCAGTGGTGAATTGTTTTCTTTGTGAGTTTACACTTGTAGCCGTCTTCTGGGATTCATCCATCATCCCTCGCTCTGTCCAGTGAAAAGATAAGCAGGGAGAAATACGAAAAAATACCTGTTTGTTTTCACTCACTGCAAGACACTGAACCAAAATGGGTGTGTCTCAATATCTACTGTGCTGCCTTGCTCCCTGCTGCCTGCCTATGGGCTAGTGCTGGTTAAGCAGCAGATTAAACAGTCTCATTAGTGAAGCTGGGACTACATTGGCCAGCAGTCCCATGCCTAACATTTTAACAACGGCAATAACAAGGAACAAGAGCAACAAATAAATAAATAGCTAGTATTATTTAAAGGAGTAATCTGTAATATGCTTATATCACACAGCTCCAGGGGCCTGGAGGTTGTGGGTTTGATTCCCGCTCCGGGTGACTGTCTGTGAGGAGTTTGGTGTGTTCTCCCTGTGTCTGCGTAGGTTTCCTCCGGGTGACTGTCTGTGAGGAGTTTGGTGTGTTCTCCCTGTGTCTGCGTGGGTTTCCTCCGGGTGACTGTCTGTGAGGAGTAGGTGTGTTCTCCCTGTGTCTGCGTGGGTTTCCTCCGGGTGACTGTGAGGAGTGTGGTGTGTTCTCTCTGTGTCCGTGTGGGTTTCCTCCGGGTGCTCCGGTTTCCACCCACAGTCCAAAAACACACGTTGCAGGTGGATTGGCGACTCAAAAAGTGTCCCTAGGTGTGAGTGAATGTGTGAGTGTGTGTCACCCTGTGAAGGATTGGCGCCCCCTCCAGGGTGTATTCCCACCTTGTGGCCTGTGAGATTTATTTGACACGGTTTTATAATAAAATCTTACCAATATTCACCTTTTCTTCTGGAGAAAAGTATGTAATGTAACTTTAGGGAACAGAACTCTCCACTCAGTGTCGCAGATTGCACCTTTAATTATAGTCATAGAAAATCTGTTTAATGAGTGTGTGTGGGGGGTTGGGGCAAGGGGTGTGGGGTGTGGGTGGTCTCTTGTCTTTCTCTCTCTCTCTCTCTCTCCCTCTCTCTCTCTCTCTCCCTCTCCCTCTCTCTCTCTCTCTCTCTCTCTCTCTCCCTCTCTCTCTCTCTCTTACTCTTTTTTCCCCTCTGCTTTTCACCACACCCCTTTTGCTGTCAGTGTTAAGTCTGTTTGATGAGGTATAAAGTGTTTTACAGTGCTCTGGTGTAGAGTTGTAAATCTCTAAAGGAGGAGACAGAGACAGAGAGAGAAGGGTGGGGTGCGGGGGGGGGCAGAGTGGAGAGAAAATCCAATTACTTAATGTCATTTAAATCATTTATCCATTAATATCTGCTCTTCTGCTCAATCTCTCTCTCTCTCTCTCTCTCTCTCTCTTTCTCTCTCTGTTTGTTATACTCTCATAACCCAGATATTTGTAGACACTATGTATGAAATAATTATGACTGAATCAGTGCAGTTTACGTTTTACACACTGTACACACACAGGTTCAGCTGGGCACAGTGTGTATAATCTCTACAGAAACCCAGCTCACTACCCAGTGTCATACACATGGGCATAAATCCCTGGGCAGGCTTCTGGGCAGGCTACGCCGTAGATGCTGGAACATTGCTTTGTGAATCTTATTAACGCTGGGTGTTGGATGTATTAGTTCTGGATCACAAAGGCCACTCTAATCCCAGAGGTATTAGACAGGATTTCATCACTCCACTGCCCCACAGAACAACACTTCATACCTCTCCTGTTCACACTGGGCAGTGAGCGTAGTGATCTTGGGCTCATGGCACTTTTTCTGTTGCGTGTGAACAGTTGACCGTGTCCACCTTAACGTAGCTGAATTTGTTCATTAGAAGAGAAGGTGTGGAGGAGTCCCGGTCTGAAGACGTGATGCTGTTATATATAAGACTCTGAGTTCTGTCAGTTCCCTCTTTGAGACACTGAGCTGAGAGGAGATTGGAGAGCGTTCCAAACACAGACATCATAACCACACTCTGCAGCCGAGGGAGGACCAGGAGCTTGTTATCTTTCATCACGGATTCCCATCAGCCAGCTGCAGCTGCTGTGCTCCCCCAGCTCATATCAGTCCTGCGCCGTAGCGCCCGCGGCTAAGCTAGCATCGCTTTCCCTGCTCCGCACTGATTTTATTCCCTATCAGCTCCAGAGTGCAGGCCCAGCAGATCCAGGCCCAGAGATACAGCCTGTTCCTGCTCTTAAAACGGAGTTTGAAGTGGAGAATCCCCGTGGAGAATCCCCAGATTGAGCCCCATCAGTTTCCCCTCATAGCGTGAGGATGTTCCAGTGAGAGGAGCATGTTTTATTCACTGATTAAACCCCAACTTACTGCAGCAGACATGAAACGTATAGGGGGAAGTGGGGAAACTACAGCGTGCCCTATTCTGGCTAGTCTTAAAACGTACACAGCACATTGTACATAGCGTACCATTCCAGTCCCAACACACACAGATACCGATTAACTAAGGGGAAATCAAGAAAGTGGAAGGAAGTGAGTTGAGACATATTTGAAAGCAAAGAAAGGCTGATGTGGTGTTTGATGCTTGTGGTATTTTGACCAAAGCAGGTTACAGGTGTTTCATTAAGACCCCAGAACTGTGTTCACTTGAGGGAAAAGGGGGTAGACCTCACAAACAAAAGCGAATAAAAAGACAGAATCATACACTTACATCCAATTCCAGTCCTAAATCCCAGGAATAATGAGCCCACTCCTGTTCTAAAAATAGCTTCTGATGTGCAGAATCCACCCATGGAGAATCCCCTGACTTTCTCCTCATAGCAAAAGGATGTAAAAGTGAGAGGAGCATGTTTTATTCACAGATTAAACCTCATCTTACAGCAGGAGAGAAGAAATGTACAGAGGGACTGGGGCATATACAGCGCTCCCATCCCTGGTAATCCGTGGTCTTTACACTGACCACATCACACTGGAGAAAGTGTGGAACTCCCACCTGTACCTGTCTGTAGCCGTAGATGAATGTATGGTTGTGATGTACACAGTGTTGGTCACAGAACATTTAAGGTGGGTCTAAAACTGCTGCAACATTTATAGCCTTGAATCTGGCTTGAGAAACTACACCAATGACCCGTTTCTTACACATGCACTTTAACAAATCCAGAAAGAGGAGAGCTCCCGCTTCATACCCTTGATGTTGTGTAGTGAAAGACCTGCTTTAATCCCCCTGTGGGAGGCTGAACCATGGAATAATACATTCCTTAGAGGTCAGCAAGAGTAATTCAGCACAGGGACTGAGGCAGATGTGTATACAGACTAACATCAGACAATATGAGCAAAAAAAACCCATTCTAAACCAGGCCAGTAATCCCTCAGTGAATGCTGTGTTCAGGAGCAGGTTAAAGGTATTATCCAGAGGAGTAGAGTAACACTCCATTCCAGTTACATAACCTTTCTGCACCTACTCCATGGTGCTGTACTGGACTGGGAGAACTCCCCATTTAAAGACACTGCTCCTGGGTTCCTTACAGGTTCCATTTATTTTAGCTGGAGGACTCACAACACACATTACAGGACTATACAGATGTATAAGTCATATAATGTATGTGATAAAAACACTAAACCCTGGGTATTATCCCTTGGGGAATGCTGTGGTCAGGAGCAGGTTAAAGGCATTATCCTCGTCCATCACCGCTGGCCAGGGGGCACGTGTCAGGGATGTTGGGCTGGAGTCACATGGCGGTTAGAACGCTGTGCTAATGCTTCATACGGATGACCACGAGGCATCTGCTCCTCACTCGGCTCCATAACGTCCAGAACTTGCTGATGAGGGACGCTGATCCACAGTTTGTCCCCTCTTTGCTGCAGTAACAGTCATTGATCTTCAGGGAAATGCTAGTGAGGATGCCAGAGAATATAGTTCCACTGCTCCTACCCTCCTCTCAAATGTACATAGTGCACTTTCTGCAGGGCTGAGTCCAGATTAGCGACGACAGAGGTCCTGTTCTTGCTGATACAGGTCAGTGGATCCTCACAATGAATTTTGAAGCTGTATTTTTAAGGTAAAATTACTACCTAGTGTTACTTTAAAGGACACAAAGTCATCAAACTGACAGCACTGTGTGACAGGAGATGGAAACAGAGTGGGAAATAATGTAGAACTAGAACTAGAAGTGCATGTCCTAAGGATGCTGGACAGATGTCACATGTCGGATGGAAAGCCGTGGTAATATATCAGCAGAATCGTCATGAAGCATCTGCTCCATAATGTCCAGAGCACGGTGATTTAGTGCGACTGTCCGTCTGAGGATGCGTCTCCTAGCCGCCAGAGCCCTGCTCTGTTTGTTCCTCGTACACACGGAGCTCAGCTTCTCCAAGCAACACGGACGGAGCCTTTGATTGACGGCACCCAGAGACGGTTTGTCATGTTGTTTTATTAAACAGTGTCACACCGTGTTACAGCAAGACTGATGACCAGCGTAAACACAGGGATGAATACACTATTAGCAGCTGCTTATCTCGGGACGTCCAGCTGGAGACCTGTAATTTAGCCTCACGCTCCTGCACCTGACCTCACGTTCCACTTCTTCACCAACAAGGTGCTTAATCTCCAGCGGATTCCATTTGTTTCCACTGCAAAACAAATGCTCTTCAGGCAAGAAAATCAATTCCTTTCAGCTCTATAAACCTGCTGGGCCTGAACCAAGGACACAAGGGGTCATGAGGTGGAGTTATGACCAGATAAAGCTGTTTACAGTAGATCCACCATCTTGTAAAATAAGATGACCAGGTAATGTTTGTTTACTTGAGCTCAGGCTGAACATTCTCTGCTATCTCTCTGACTATGTGACTAATCTTTTGCTTCTTTATTACTTGTTAAAAACACACCCTTGTGGAGTGGAGCTAAAGGAAAGCTTGCTAGCTAGTTAGCAAGCAGTGCATGCTAATGTTATTAGCATGTATACAACCACCATGACTTTTTCACACTGTCAGTTATAAACAGCTTTGAAAAGACCACAAATCTTTAGAAACCGATATTTTTTTTTTAAAAGAAGTTAGATCCTCCAGGTAAAATGATGAGTTTTCGGAACAGCCAAGTACACTATGGAAAAGCAAATGGAGACAGAGAAAATCAACAACACGGTTCAACAAGGAAATCAGAAGAAAAATATTTTAGGCCAAAATACATTGTTTGAATAAATAAAGATATAACGGAGGTTAAAGGTGGGTAAAGGTTAAAAAATATCCACTTCCATTTCCATAATGTGTGTGTTTCAAAGACAGCGGGAACATGACTAGGTTCTAAAAACCAGAGTTGGGGTTCTAGGAGCCAGAATCCGCTCCAGCGCTTTGTTTGGAGGAGAGACGTAACAGAGGAATAAATGAGGACTCCTGCTGTTTCTGTTCGTTTTAGTCTGGGAGAGTTAATTTAGTTAGACTCACACTCTAAAATACACAGAGAGAGTAGCACAACAACAACAACAACAACACACACACACACATGAACACATACTGAGAGCCTGCAGTTGTCCCTGCAGCCCTGCCTGCGTTCTCCACCACTCCTTATTTCTTTTTAATGTGTCTATCCATTAGCGTTATTGTGAGACGGTGTTTTCGCTGCACGAGGATCCACTCAAGGGGTCCACACACTCAGACAAATGTCAAAAACCATTCATCTCAGCACACACTCCTCGCAGGAACACATTAAGTGTTTCTGCTTACATCGGCATAATCAAATCTCCGTGCCACGCCGTGTGCGGTCGATAGAGCGGGAGGCTATTCTCTCGACCTTGTCACCGTCTGCGCAGAAAGAGCAGGACCCCGGGATGAACGACCACAGTGAGTTATGTCTGAAATCTCAGCCTGCTGGAGGGGACGATGGAGGAAAAGATTAGGCCTTAAATAACGGGGGGATTATGGGAAGGTTATGAGGAGGAGGAAGGGGACACAAGTGTTTATTTACTCTGTTGTTTATTTGATCAGATCAGGTACTGGCTTTATGTTTCTTATTAGAGTACACCCTTCCCCCAAAATAGTAAGTCATCCCTGACAGGCATTTGTGTCCTTTAACACTCTGTGCCAGTTGTGAGGGATACAATGAGAATGCGTTAAACTAGTTTATTGATTTTTGTAGCACACTGTGTATTGGTGAATGCTATTAGTTGATTAGTTTAAAAATTGCTTTTTTTCCACCTCCTAAATAAATGTTTGCAATATTTCAATTATCAACATCCAATGTCTGCTGTAGACTTGTCTGCTAACGTGTCTTGAATCACCTGGGATACCATAGCAACCATCAAGCAAAACCCTAACAACACTCAGGGTATCATAGCAACCACCAAGCAAAATCCTAACAATCCCTGGGGTGCCATAGCAACTACCAAACAAAACCCTAACAACCCACTGAAATACCGTAGCAACAACCCAGCAAAATCCTAACAACCCACTGGAACACCATAGCAACCACCAAGCAAAATACTAACAACCTACTGGAACACCATAGCAACCACCAAGGAAAATTCTTACAATCCCAGGATAACATACTAACCACAAAGCATAATCCTAACAATAACCTGGGATATCACAGTAAACATGTACCAACACCATAGCAACCACTTAAAATATCATAGTTACTAGAGAGTATAGCAACTACAAATAGCAACTATGTGAATATGTTCTTTAGGAAATGCCTTTTTCTAGCAACTGGGTTTTGGGTGATGATCTATTCATGTACACAACACTGGGTCACTCACTCATTCATTTGTTCACCTTCCGTGACTGTTTCATCCTGTTCAGGGCCGTGGTGTGTCTGCATTGGGAACAAGGCAGGATCACCCCTGCACAGAGCTGCAGTCCATCACAGAACACTGGGTCACTGCCTCTGCAGGTCTTATGTACCAGGAGAGAGAGCCTGTAGCTGTTTTCAGGATTTATTCCTTGATTAATGCTGCGTCCTCATGGTGTTTTCTCCAAACTTGTCTTCCATCTCCTGGAGCCCTGCTAAAAACTTCAGTCTTCGCAGGATAAGCAGCTCCCACCGGCTTCCCACTTGTCTGCGTTTTTGCATTAAAACGAATTAACCATTTAAGCTTGGCACAGAATCGATTGGAAACGGCTGTGTGTCTGAGAGGGGGGGAGAGAGAGAGAGAGAGAGAGAGAGAGAGAGAGCAGGAAGGCTGGTTGTCGATTGGTGAGGAATTGTGAGCAAGTAATAGATTCCATCGCCAGGAGCACCACTGAAATTTCAGAGTATTCTCACGTCCAAATAGATCTTTTCCTCAGCGTGGAGACAGAGATAGGCTCACTTAATCAGTGCCAGTGAAGAGAGAGAGACAGAGAGAGAGAGAGAGAGAGAGAGAGAGGGAGAGAGAGAGAGAGTGAGAATCAGTTATTTATCACACAGACTGAGCATTATAGAGTCAGAGTGATATCCAGTTATGGCTCTTGTCCCAGTCTGTCTGATAAAATGATGTAACATCTCCAGTGAATCCTGTGTCCATAAGGCTGTATCCTGGCAGTATGTTGCCAATCTATAATACTTTATAACACCTGGTACAGTTGCTTATAAGCAAAAGCTCTCCCACAAAGCTCTCAATCCACTCGCTGACCTGTGTTCCAAAGCATTGGGTAACGACCAAAAGTATGAGCTGGTGGACAAGAGCCGCCGAAATGACTTTTCCCGGTCCCGGGCATCATCTGATAGGGATGTCCCCTGGTAATATACAGGCATGGTCAGATAATAGACAGGAAGCCCGGAGGGAGGTCCATAACCTGGAGGGATCATATCTCCCATCTGTCCTGAGAATTCCTGGGGATGCCCCCGCAGGAGCCAGAGGAAGCTGTGGCGCCAGAGATGCCTGAGCTGACCTTATGACACCATACACAGCATATTTATGAAGTATAACCCAAGCATTACCATGTGTAATGGATGCCATATGCTCCCTTTACATGTGTATTAAGCATTATGAATCAATATAGAAGAATAGAGTTAGGAATAATCAGGAGCATTTTGCAGTTCTACAGTTACAGACTGTGGTCCATCTGTTTCTCTGCGTACTTCCTTATCCCTATTTTACCCTATAGTCTGCAGCTGTTCATAGCAAAACGATTTGCTGATTCCGATGCTAATTCTGAAAATGTGTTTTCTCTGTTTACTTCCAAAGGATGATCCCTGCATCCAGCAAGGCTTTCCTGGTCAACAACCTGGTGTCGGGGACACGCTACGATCTGTGCGTCCTGGCAGCGTGGGATGACTCCGCAACCACTTTAACAGCGACCAGTGTGGTGGGCTGTGTCCAGTTCTTCACTCGCGACGATTACCCGCAATGTCAGTCGATGCACGGGCAGCTCCTGGGTGGCACCATGATCCTTGTGGTTGGCGGAGTGATCGTGGCCACTTTACTCGTCTTCATCGTCATCCTCATGGTCCGCTACAAGGCTGGAGAGGGCGGGGCCGGGGAGGGGGCAGAGCTTCCAGTGAGCAAGCTTAGTGATGTTAGCGAGACTTATTCTCAGACCAACGGTGGGCGTCTGGGACCGAACGGCGTCTTGCTCCCACCGCTCAAGCCCAAGCCCAAGGTCACCATGAGGGACGAGGTGGTGGAGTTCAAGTGTGGTTCCCTCCAAAGCAGCATAAGCTCTGCCTCTTCTGCCTCATCATCTTCTTCGTCATCGGATTCCCTGGACGCAGGTGGCTCCTACAGCCCCAACAGCGCCCTGGCCAGCATCTGGAGGTCGGCCAATCCCAAACCTCGAGGCAATCTGGACCAGCTTCTAGGAGCCATCAACTCCCTGGAGCTGAGAGGTCAGACGAGAGAGACTCCGCCCCCTGCTGCGAGCGCCGTGTCCGGAGTTCCCGCAGCTTCTACTGCTCCAGGAGCTCCGCCTGCGCTGCCCCCTACCGACAAGGAGCCGCTCCTGGGTCGGATGCTGGACTCCAGACTCAGTAAGCTGTTGTTGCCAGTGGACTGCAAGCCCAAGCGAAGCCACTCGTTCGACATGGGCGAGATCGCCGCCTCCACTGGAGCCCAGCTGAGCAACTACCAGCGTCGCCTCAGCAACATCTGGACCAAGCGCAGCCTCTCCATCAACGGCATGCTCCTGAAATGTGACGAGGATGGTGAGACTGGCAGCAGTAAGGGCACTCTGGAGAGCGCCGACTGGGTCATGGAGAGCACTGTATAGGGGCAGGTGGAGTCACAACCTCTGTCCTGGAGTGTCACTACCACGCCTCTGGTTTTATGTAGAACTTTAAAAAGTTCATATGAACCGTCAGTCATGTTTACCTCCAAATAAGATGTGGTTTATGCTCCATAGAGTGGGTCCCACATGGGGGCAGCCTCTATGGCTGTTTCACAGCGTGTAAAATGACTGAGTGTCTGCTACTCCGGTGTTAAAGACTAAGGCAGACTATAGTCTCTGTTCCACCGTGCATGGAATTATACATTGCTTTATGACATTTGTTGTTAAAGAATATATATATAAATATATATATTAACTACTCGAGCTGACAGGTTGAGGGACAGGTCCCTGAAAAGCAGAGATCAGCTCTATGCTCCTATGATGAAGGAGTGTGTGTATGTGTGTGTGTGTGTGTGTGTGTGTGTGTGTGTGTGTGGCGATTCTGCCCTTGGTTGGGCTCTCCACACCGGTTAAGGCGGACTGGACTATTCAAAGACTGTTAAACAGCATTTAAAAGGGAGATTATATGCCGTCATTTTTTTCCCGAAAGCTGCAGAGCCGTACGAACCCTGTTTATACATGTAACGAACTGAAAGTTTTATATTTTTTATCTTGTCAGTCAAACACTAAAAGTTAAATGGCTCCTTTCTCGAGGGGAAGAGTTAAAAGCTAAAAAAAAATCCCCAGTTCTTTCATCCTTACCTTTCATTCGTCCCTCTCGAAGGAATCATTTGCAAATGCAAGCGTTTTTATTTAAGGGATCCACGGAGGTAGCTTTTTTTATCTTAATCCGGGCAGAATGGGAAGTTTCAGAAGTCGTACAAGGGGGAAAAAGACTTTGCCGAAAGCAGTTCCAGGAACACAAAGTCGCTCAAGCTTCTCAGTCTTTCTAGATTTGACAAGGAGCCGGACAAAGCCTGGATGATTGGGACCAACGGACATAATGTGTGTGTGTGTGTATTACTGAAGTGGTGGAAATATGTGATGTCATCTTGAGTTTCCTGGTCAGCTGATGTCAGGCCTCCCTGTGGTGTCTGGTACAAACACTTGCTCATTGTCTCTGTCAGAACAAACCCTTGTGTCTCCAGAAAAAAAAACGAGAAAAATCACTATTTACTACAGTATTCAGAACATTCATTCATTATCTGTAACCCTTATCCAGTTCAGGGTCGCGGTGGGTCCAGAGCCTACCTGGAATCATTGGGCGCAAGGCGCTAATACGCCCTGGAGGGGGCGCCAGTCCTTGTATTCAGAACAGTCATTGGGTATTTCTCACATTATTTCTGTTAAAGGAACACTAGGTAAGATTTGGCAGTTTTGCTCCTGGGCTCCCTCTGCAGTTGAAGACTGTCATTCACTTTTACTGCACTTTTCTGAAACTTACATAGTGCAGTTTCTGCAGTGCTGAGCCCAGAAACTGTCATTTTAATGTACAAATACTACCTAGTGCTCCTTTAAGTCCAGCTTATATGAGATGACATATGAAATTGCTTTGTGGTGGCTGAATAAACAGGTTATGATCCACAAGTGAGGGGCGGCCTCTCTCAGAGTGTCCCTCAACCTCCAGGCCACTAGATGTCAGTATAAAGGGTGTTAGATGAAGGAAAATCAGAGGAGAAAATGACTCATTGTTTATTTTGAAGTGTACGTTCATGTAACAGGATTTAAGCCATTTTCAAGTATCTCTATTGCTCTGTTTTCAAAAGATGGAGATACACAGGGGTTTGTTTCCGACAGAGACAGCGGTTTACAAAGACAAGAGCTGTCCGTTCCTTACAATAAACACATGAACACAATGAAGCACTCATCCACGTTCACACAGCCAAAAAACCACCACCAAAGATGCCATATCCCCAGAGAAGTCTACATCCATTCCGTGTTTTCCCAGATGAGGAACAAAATCAATGACTGCCATCACTCTCACCATTCTTTTGAATATGGTATGAATATTAAGGTTTCATCCATCCATCAGCGATAGCTCCAGGAGCCGTACAGTCATCATTCTGACGCTAATCAGCTCAGTGTAATCGGATGAGGTGTTAGAGTGAGATCTCGCGTCTGCTGCAACGTATAGAGAGTGTCTGATTGTTGTGAATATCTCGTCTCGATTAAGCCCCAGCCCTGAGCTTTGGGAATGGAAGGAGTCAAACGGCGCATCACGACCCAGGAGCTGCTGGACGGCCTCCCTTTGCCTGCGGGCTGTCATTTTTTCGGATGTATTTATTGAATTGTATCATTTCTTTCTCCTTTTACAGTGTGTTTAGACGGCAGGGTGACTGGAGCAACAGGAATGCTTCAGAAAGAGAAAACAGAAATCTGGTTCCATTCACTTCCATTCAAAGTCAAGGGTCCTGTAGTCCTTCTCATTTATTAATGCATTCCTCCAGCTCAGAATGACCTGACGGCTGGCTCACGACTTGAACTGGTATTGGAGAAAGGAAAGTGCAGAAATTTGCAGAGCGTGTGGTCTCTAGCTTCGAGACGGAGATCAATGGCATTACTCTGAAAGCAGACACTCTGCAGCCAGAGGAAACAAGGCAGTGTTTACTTCCTAATGGGGCCGTTTACTTTTCTATCCCCAAGCCTCTCAGCCATTAATTCCAGTAAGTCTGGCTGCAGAGTGCCTGGAGAATACAGAGTAATGTGCAGGGGGGGTATACATCAATGAGCCAAAACATTAAGACCATGCTTGAAGCTGTTTGATTCAGTGGAGCATATAAAACTGACCGCTGTGCATCCTGAAACATCTCTTAACACTGTCCAGGATGCTGTCTTTGCAAATTCATTACTTCCCATTCTCTCAGCTCAATAACAATTACAGACTGGAGGTCATCCGTTGTTCTGCATGCTTCATTTGCCCCGTTTTACCCTGTTCTTTAAAGGTCAGGAACCCCCCAGGACCACCACAAAGGTATGACTTGGGTTGTGGATTACTCTCAGCGCTGCAGTGACACTGATTAGTGTGTGTTGTGCCGGTATGAATGGATCAGATCACTGCTGTACTGAGAACAGTCCAGAAATCAGTGGAGCTGAGAGAATGAGCAATGAGTGTAAAGCCAAAGCGGTGTTCTTAATGTTATGGTTTGATCGGTGTATTTTTGCTGCAGTTCTCCACTGCTCTGTATGATCCCCGTCCTTGGCTCTGCTCACGTCTTCTGAATCTGGAAGGAAACTCTGCCTTAATTACTGGGGATGGAGATGCCAGGCCGGATCGGAGCTTTAACGTTTCTGTGCTGATTATTTCGACTCTTTCGCACAAGCCCATTAGTCCACGGTCCCTAAGGGGCTGGAGCAAGAAACATCGATAGCACAATTTGCATGTAGACTTCTCTGGAACTGTCCTCATGTTCTCACAGACCCATCTCCTTCACACGCTGCGCTCCCGAAAGCTCCGGCTTTGTGTTTTGTTTCGTTTAAGACTGCAGGAGTGAGCGGGGGTGGAGTGTAATTGTACAGTAGCATTTGATTCCTGCAAAGACTGAAGTTATTGGGGGGGGGGGGGGGCTTCACTGTGTTGTGATGGGTAACCTGTACATATCCCTCTGAATGGGCGGGGTCTAGATGATGTTTCTGTGGTCAGATCCGAAATTTTTTTTTTGCTACAAAAAAAGATAAACACCAAGATGTCTAAAAACGGGTCGTCTCTGAGACTTTCTTTCTCTTCTGCTCATCCTTTCATGGGCCACCCACGAATGCATCACTTCATAGCAACTGTTGTTAGGGGGTGGCGAGGGTCGGTCTATGCACGGGGGTGATTTCTGACCTGGTCATTTTCAACCTGCTTCTTTTCAATTAGCTACAACACCACAGTGGAGCTCAACAGCACAGCATTTTAACCTGGAAACATAAGAGCATGAGAAAAACAATCTATTGGATTGAATGTGATTTCTGACAGCATTCCGTAAAGCTTGTCCTACCTAGCAACGGTTGCTATGAATAACCACATATATTTAAACACATTTCTAATTGTTTTACACTTTGTGATGTTGTCCCAAAGCAGCTTGTCCAGAAATAATAGCCCAACCCTATCTCTGAAGTGGACAGTGTCAGTAAACCCTCCCAAAAAAACTAATGGCGCTTTTCCACTGCATGGAACCTACATGGCTCTACTAGACTTGGTGTAGCTCTTTTGCTTTTCCACTGCCTAAATCTGCTCCTGGTCCCTGGAACTGGGTAAGTTTTCGGTCCCAGATCGCTCCGGGTTCCAACCGTGCTGAGTAGGTACTAAATGGTGATGTGTAAACCCTGTAGAGCGCTGATTGGCCAGAGCCAAGTTACAGCAGCTTTCACATTTATTTTTATCGTACTCACAGCGGCAGCTCGTAATTTTACCTCAAGGTGTTTTGAAGAGGTTTAAATGCTCCTTGGGACGATGGCCGACATAAATGTCCAGTGAAAGCCGAACGAGCTACTGCTCTGTGAGAACTAAGGCACGGATCTGTGTTTAGTCCAAAATACACAATAAGTAAACAGAGCCTAACTTTACGGCCACCATCGTTGTGGTTTTCAAAGCCAGCTGTTCCTAGAGACGGGGGTTTTGCGATGTCATCTGCTCCATTTCACGGAAAAGCCCTGCCTTTGGAAAAGAGACAAGCTGTAAGAGTGCCAAGCCGTGTCAAGTCGTGTAGAGCCGGACAATAAGAGAACCACTAAGAAGAACCCAGACTCAGAAGGAGGACCTCACTCAGAGCAAGAGGAAGAACCACTGAGAGTATTCCTCTGAAATGAAGGGTGTCAATCAGGAGTGTGTTCCTCTTCTGGGTCAGTTTTACACCAGATGTTGGAACAATTCTGTCAGGATTTGGTGGCATTCAGTCACATAAACCTGAGTGAGGTTGGATAGTGGTGTTGGAAGATTAGTTCTGGATCACAAACCCTATCCCAGATCATCCCCAGCCTTCCAGTTGTGTGTATGGAAGTGTTCCAGGTGGCTTTCTGAGGAGATGAATGTAAAGGGCAAGGGGAGTTCTGTGTGAGGCTTCAGTCCACTCAGTTGTGTATTAGTGTGGCAGCTGTGTCTCACACTTCACTTCCCCTGCAGCTCTGAGATTAGCCGACCTGACCACTACACGTCACGGCTCAATGCCAATATCACGCCTGCGCTGGCAGCGCTAAAGCTTCCTGACCACCCCCTACCTTTCTGCACATGTGTTCTTGGTTCTCAGGGTTCTTGCACATTTGTGTTTTACTGGTGTCGTTTCACTTGGGCACTGGACCCACCATGTCACAGATCATGATGAAGTGGCTACAGAAAATGAATGAATGAATGTTGTCCCCCAAGCGTGCTGAGCTCCAGTGATTCTGTTAGTGGCCATTTTAAAATAATGGTTCTCCCATGACATTTTCCACTGTGCTATAATGAGACCACCTCCCCTCCAGGACTCCCCGCCTCAGACAACTGAGGCCTCACTTGGGTTTGAACCTGCTTCCTTGATAGCGCTACCCTAGAGTGTGTCACTGTAAGCTGAACACTGGTGCGGCTGAAGAGTGGATCCAGGGAATGACTCATTAACACGCTATAGGTCCAAACTGTCACAGGTAGCCTTTTATATTGAGTGTATTCAGGGACTTTACGGGTCATCCACTATGAACACACCCTGGACTGTCCTCTGGGCTGATGGACCACCATCCAATGCCCTGAGCATGAGCTGAAGTGGTGTTTGTTGTTCAGGACTAATCATTCAGCATCAGTACCTGACCTAGGGAAGTTTATATGCATGACGGCCTTCAGATCCTCACATCAATGTTGCAACAAATACTGTAACGCTTTTACCAGAAGAGCAGGCACAGTTACTGCAGTGAAGAGGAACACACTCCTGATTAAGACCCTCATTTCAGAACAAACGGTGGAATGTCCAATAACATTTGACTACGCCTCAGTAACATCAGACTAAACAAGGCGAGGCAAGAACAATAATAATATTGTAATCAAAATAAAAACTGTATTAGTCATAATGATATGTACAGTAGAATTTGTTTATATTTTTGCCGTAACATGGGTAACACTATACAATGTGTCACCAAATAATCATTAATTATTTATATACAGTTTACAGTTTATTGAGCATTAACTGTTATTTATTGATTAATTAGAAATATAATATTATTTTAATTGATAGAAGGACTGGCGCCCCCTCCAGGGTGTGTTCCCACCTTGCGCCCAACTTGCCATTACCTCCCACATATTAAACTGCCACTCATTCTTCACAGGGGTCTATAATCATTAGTTGTATGTTTAATACATATTTTAGTTCACATCTGTATATATATATAAAAAAGTGCATGTTAGTTTTGCAGACAGATTTGAACTGAATTGAATTGAATTAAATACACTTTATTTATCCCCAAGGGAGTAATTCATGCTGGGCCCATAGACATTACAAAACATTAGACAACAGACGATAACAAATCATTCAAATTACCAGAAATAATACCAATCCAAACAACTAATGTAGATTCTCATTTAGTAATCTTCAGGTAGAAAAGTTGCTCTCTGTCCGACACAGGAACACACCCTGGAGGGGGCGCCAGTCCTTCACAGGGCAACACACACTTACACATTCACTCACACACTCAAACCTACAGAGTCGCGAATCCACCTACCAACATGTGTTTTTGGACTGTGGGAGGAAACCGGAGCACCCAGAGGAAACCCACGCAGACACAGGGAGAACACACCACACTCCTCACAGACAGTCACCCGGAGGAAACCCACACAGACACAGGGATAACACACCACACTCTTCACAGACAGTCACCCGGAGGACACCCACGCAGACACAGGGAGAACACACCACACTCCTCACAGACAGTCACCCAGAGGAAACCCACGCAGACACAGGGAGAACACACCACACTCCTCACAGACAGTCACTCGGAGGAAACCCACACAGACACAGAGAGAACACACCACACTCCTCACAGACAGTCACCCGGAGGAAACCCACGCAGACACAGAGAGAACACACCACACTCCTCACAGACAGTCACCCGGAGGAAACCCACACAGACACAAAGAGAGCACACCACACTCCTCACAGACAGTCACCCGGAGGAAACCCACGCAGACACAGGGAGAACACACCACACTCCTCACTGACAGTCACCCGGAGGAAACCCACACAGACACAGAGAGAACACACCACACTCCTCACAGACAGTCACCCGGAGGAAACCCACGCAGACACAGGGAGAACACACTACACTCCTCACAGACAGTCACCCAGAGGAAACCCACGCAGACAAGGAGAGAGCACACTACACTCCTCACAGACAGTCACCCAGAGGAAACCCACGCAGACACAGGGAGAACACACCACACTCCTCACAGACAGTCACCCAGAGGAAACCCACGCAGACACAGGGAGAACACACCACACTCCTCACAGACCGTCACTTGGAGGAAACCCACACAGACACAGAGAGAACACACCACACTCCTCACAGACAGTCACCCGGAGGAAACCCACACAGACACAGAGAGAACACACCACACTCCTCACAGACAGTCACCCGGAGGAAACCCACGCAGACACAGAGAGAGCACACTACACTCCTCACAGACAGTCACCCAGAGGAAACCCACGCAGACACAGGGAGAACACACCACACTCCTCACAGACAGTCACCCAGAGGAAACCCACGCAGACACAGGGAGAACACACCACACTCCTCACAGACCGTCACTTGGAGGAAACCCACACAGACACAGAGAGAACACACCACACTCCTCACAGACAGTCACCCGGAGGAAACCCACGCAGACACAGAGAGAACACACCACACTCCTCACAGACAGTCACCCGGAGGAAACCCACACAGACACAGAGAGAACACACCACACTCCTCACAGACAGTCACCCGGAGGAAACCCACGCAGACACAAGGAGAACACACCACACTCCTCACAGACAGTCACCCGGAGCAGGACTCAAACCCACAACCAACAAATTAACTAGAACCAACTAGAACCAACAAATTAACATTCAATGAATTAACATTCTTTTTTTTTTTAAATAGCCTCCATATTATCCTCAATTTTTAACGTATCATCAAAGATTGTCCCCAGGTATTTATAGGTGCTAACTGTCTCTACAGCCCATCCCTGTATGTAAGTATCTATATTAAAAGGTTGCAACCTGGAACAGTCAGTGATCATCTCCTTTGTTTTAGAGATATACATTTCCAAGTGTGGAGTGTCACACCAAGATAAATAGTAAAGGATATGACACACACCCTTGTCCATAATCCAAAATTAATTCATTCATACATTCATTATCTGTAACCCTTATCCAATTCAGGGTCGCGGCAAGGCAGGAATACACCCTGGAGGGGGCGCCAGTCCTTCACAGGGCAACACACAAACACACACATTCACTCACACACTCACACCCACAGGGAGAACACACCAACTCCTCACAGACAGTCACCCGGAGGAAACCCACACAGACACAGGGAGAACACACCAACTCCTCACAAACAATCACCCGGAGCAGGAATCGAACCCACAACCTCCAGGTCCCTGGAGCTGTATGACTGCGACACTCCCTGCTGCGCCACCGTGCCGCCCATAATCCAAAATGTCAGCTCCAATTTAAAATAACTCAACACTTTCTCAGTTAGTAAACAAGGCTGTAGCGGATTAAACGCAGAAGAGAAATCCACAAGTTGTCTGTGAAATAAATCCAACAGACACTGTAATCTAATAATTGTAATTTAACATAAAATAAATTATTATTTGGCAACCCTTATTGTAAAGTGTAATCATGACATGTTAGATTTCTTATCCCCTTCGGAAATGTCATGTTGTGCCCTTTTCACACTCTTCTCGCATTTAGTAGAACATCATTAAGAAGCTTGAAAAGCTTTGTGCCGTAACATAACAAACCGAACACGAAGGCCCACGTCTCATATCCATTGTGGTCCTTATATTGTCAACCATCTCTTTTTCTCCACCGTTCCTCTCCCTCTCCAGACTCTCCTGCCCCAGTCCCAGAGCACTTTCTCTGAGAAATTCTGGGAACGCTGTTCTGCCAGGCTCTCAGCTCTGCGACAGTGGTGTAGACATGATTTGAGGGAGAAAGAAAGAGATGCGAGAGGGGAGCAGAGGTGGTGTCGCTAAGCAGAGATGGCAGCGGCGCTCGCTAAGGGCCACAGCTTGTCTGGCATGAGACACGCTATCCCCAGCCAAGGAAATAGAGCGAGGCTTCAGCTCAGTCCTGCCGAGGACACGAGAACCAGGACCTGAAAAACCCTCTAGACTCTACTTTCTGACCTTAGACCCACTTCTACGTGAACAGATTTAATAATGGAACACAATTTTAGTGGCCCCAGCTGACCCAGTAACCTTTTATGGATAATACTATGCTGATATTGGCATATTAATGAGGCTGTGTCCTTCGGATGAGACAGAGGTCGTGACACTCGGCATGTGCTTGAAAAGCATAGCTGGCAGTTGACGTGACACCCTTATATTCCCAAGAACGCAAAGGGCTTTGCGTGTGTCTATAGCATACTTCAAAACATACCGCAGAGACGTGTGAAGAGGCCACAGGTAGGGATTCCTTCCAGGAAGATTATGTTTGTGCGAGTAACACTGCACAGTGGAACACCGCACCATCGCTTCTGCTAAACCTTTGGGTTTTGGGCATTAATGTGAGGGTTCGTGTGCTCTTTTTTTACCCGATTCCGAGACTTTCCCTGGTCTTCCAGATCCCACCTTGTCCTCCATAGTTTCCTCCAACATTCCACACTGTAGAAACCGTGAGCTGAGTTCTTGTTGCCTTTCCCAGCCTTGTAGACATTTTTATTTTCAGGATTTTAGACAGTTGCTTAAAGGAGGCCGTGGTTTCAGAATGTTAGCACAAGGTTTGAGGAGTCAGGGGATGTAAAACGCTTGGAAATTGGATTCAGCTGACAGTTCCTAATTACAGCTGGTGAAATGCCTTGGGCCTGCTTCGCTAAATCAAGGTCTGAGTCTTTGCAATGCTTAGGGTTTCAAAACGTTTGCACCAGCTGCAAGATTTGCTAATATATATATATATATATATATATATATATATATATATATATATATATATATAATAATTAACTACAGAGGTTGTGTTTAATATTTCTCTATTATCTGTGGACACTCTTACTTTTACCATTAACTCAACATCCAGGCTAAAAAACCTCAAACCCAGGCTGTTTCTCTCTGACCGTGGAAAATCGACTTGACTTCTTGGGAACGCTGTCCCTCACAACTTGCATCACAAGAACAAACTCACAAGAACACAACAATGGAGAACTCACTTCAAGGAGTGTGAGAAGAGCGCTTTGTACTGGCTAAATCTCCCACAGGAGAACACAGCTTCACTGAGACCAAAGGACAGAACAAACCAAATGAAGTTAGAGGTGACAGCGTCACCAACCAACTCTTATCTCTGCTTTAAAAATAAATGCCCATGGAATTGCATTTTCTGCACTTTCTTGTCGACCAAGGTCCAGGAACTCATCTGGGTTCTTTATCCATTCGTGATTCTCGCAGTCTTGAGTACTGGAATAGAGTCTGGACAGTGGATGATCAGATAAGGGAAGAACAAGAGGATACAAGAACCCATAAGGACTCAGAAAGACTCCCAGAAACATAGACAGTAAAACTATTTTGCCGGGGTCTGGCCCACGTCTCTGATTTTCATCTGCCCACTTGCCACATAGATTGATCACACCCACTTGCCACATGCGAGTCACGTAAACACCAAATAGGCCACATTTCATGTCCAGACATCACTTCCTGAGCCACTTCCTGTTTGTAATGTGTTTTCCAGAAGAGGGCCAGATGGATATAGTGATGTGGGCCAAATGAGCATTTTAATGTGTATCATATACAACACCAGCAGGCTTTGATAGAGTTTGCCTCATGAGTACACACCAGATCACACATGACCGCTCAAGAACACATGATGAGTACTCACAAGAACTCGTTTGAACATACAAGAACACATATAAACACACAAGAATCTATGTTGAGAAACATACTCTGAAGCTGAAGCACAGTGAACGCTGTACTTTTCTCTGGGCTAATGAGAGCATGTCTGCCGGCTGTGTTTGGTACTTGGTGAAATACTTGGTAAACTTCATTTCACACGGATAAACAACAGCCTGCCGTCCAGAGCCAGACACCACAGAGAATTCTTTGGATTCATAAACAGACCTTTTTTCCTTCTTTTCTTTGCATTTCCTCTATTGGCTGTTATTTACCGTCTTAACCTATCAATTTAGTCAATTGCGTGACTCAGAAGCTACTGAGGAGTGTGGTGTGTTCTCCCTGTGTCTGCGTGGGTTTCCTCCAGGTGACTGTCTGTGAGGTGTGTGGTGTGTTCTCCCTGTGTCCGCATGGGTTTCCTCCAGGTGACTGTCTGTGAGGAGTGTGGTGTGTTCTCCCTTTGTCTGCGCGGGTTTCCTCCAGGTGACTGTCTGTGAGGAGTGTGGTGTGTTCTCCCTGTGTCCGCATGGGTTTCCTCCAGGTGACTGTCTGTGAGGAGTTGGTGTGTTCTCTCTGTGTCCACATGGGTTTCCTCTGGGTGACTGTCTGTGAGGAGTGTGGTGTGTTCTCTCTGTGTCCGCATGGGTTTCCTCCGGGTAACTGTCTGTGAGGAGTTGGTGTGTTCTCTCTGTGTCCACATGGGTTTCCTCCGGGTGACTGTCTGTGAGGAGTGTGGTGTGTTCTCCCTGTGTCTGTGTGGGTTTCCTCCGGGTGACTGTCTGTGAGGAGTGTGGTGTGTTCTCCCTGTGTCTGTGTGGGTTTCCTCCAGGTGACTGTCTGTGAGGAGTGTGGTTGGTTCTCCCTGTGTCTGTGTGGGTTTCCTCCAGGTGACTGTCTGTGAGGAGTGTGGTGTGTTCTCTCTGTGTCCACATGGGTTTCCTCCGGGTGACTGTCTGTGAGGAGTGTGGTGTGTTCTCCCTGTGTCCACATGGGTTTCCTGCGGGTGACTGTCTGTGAGAAGTGTGGTGTGTTCTCTCTGTGTCCGCATGGGTTTCCTCCGGGTGACTGTCTGTGAGGAGTGTGGTGTGTTCTCCCTGTGTCTGTGTGGGTTTCCTCCAGGTGACTGTCTGTGAGGAGTGTGGTGTGTTCTCTCTGTGTCTGTGTGGGTTTCCTCCAGGTGACTGTCTGTGAGGAGTGTGCTGTGTTCTCTCTGTGTCCGCATGGGTTTCCTCCGGGTGACTGTCTGTGAGGAGTGTGGTGTGTTCTCTCTGTGTCTGTGTGGGTTTCCTCCGGGTGACTGTCTGTGAGGAGTGTGGTGTGTTCTCACTGTGTCTGTGTGGGTTTCCTCTAGGTGACTGTCTGTGAGGAGTGTGCTGTGTTCTCTCTGTGTCCGCATGGGTTTCCTCCGGGTGACTGTCTGTGAGGAGTGTGGTGTGTTCTCTCTGTGTCCGCATGGGTTTCCTCCGGGTGACTGTCTGTGAGGAGTGTGGTGTGTTCTCTCTGTGTCCGC